>NC_136266.1:147312853-147477853 GCF_964187855.1 Myxine glutinosa
AACATCACGTGATCGCTCTGAGCGAATCAGCGAGCTGCTCGCACTGGCTGAGATTAGCGGGTACTTCGCTGAAATGCGCTGAGGTAAATATGAATAAAAAATATGGATCTCGTCAAATATGGTCTCAGCCATGTTCGTCCCAGGCTCAATGGCCATGTCTATGCCAAATATCAAGCACGTGAGCCTCTCCGTTTCGGAGTCTATCGGTAACATTACACACACACACACAAACTGTGTTTTATATATATATATATATATATATATATGTATATATATATATATATATATATATATATATATATATATATATATATATATATATATATAATATTTATATATATATATATAACATTTATATATATATACATATATATATATTGCTGCAGTTTTGAGATTGGCACATTGAAGGCATTAAAGGTTAAAGGTTTGCCCCCCATAGTTAGTCACACGAGCAACATATAGGCCCATTTGTAGTCCTAGGGCGTGCCCGTACGTGGGTGCAAAAAAACATGCGTGCAAACAACAACAACAAAAAACTTTGAAACCACATGGCAGTAACGACCACAGAACCCCCCCCCCTCTATTTACATGAAATGGTTTGGTCCATTCGCAAAGCCAAAGCGAACGGCTTGCGAGTACGGTAGAACCCCCCCCCCCCCCCCTCTATTTACATGAAATGGTTTGGCCCATTCGCAAAGCCAAAGCGAACGGCTTGCGAGTACGGTGACCATACCTTGGGAACCACTTGTCCGATTAATTTCAAACCTTGAAAAGGCACATCCTCGGGTCCCCAGCAATATACCTGTAATACCTGTAACCTGTAACCTGTAATAACCTGTAATACCGTAAGTGCGTGATGTGACCGTACAATGAATGTATCCTCCCGACGCCGCAGCTCGAATGGCGCTGCAGTTAATCGGGCCTGTATCGGCAGAGTTATTATAAACGTGTACTACAATCGATCGTACCTTACAACAATCAACACAGATTGCAACTTGAAATAAATGGGAGGGAGACGGTGGGAGGGATTTTCGAAGCTCCACACGGTCTCCACGTTTTTCGAAGTTAAGTCTGTTCACAATTGTATTTTGTCGAAACTGTATTTATCTTTCGGTGTGTGAAGTTATTGTGTGCAACTTTGGTTGTTTCTCGGTGTTTATCTTTCATAAATTGATCGTCTGTTTGCCGTGTCGTGTCTTGAGGCCTTGTACAGTGTGCACTGTACAACCTTGAGGCTTTGTTTTTCTCTCAGCGGTCCGTCGTTTGTGATCCAATAACTTTCGTTCTCTGTATTCCCAGGCTTTTCACCCATAGCCTACTTCCTTGTGTAAATCTCAACTCAAAAAAAAAAAAAAAAAAAAAAAAAAAAAAAAAAAACATTTCCTTCTCTGTTCTCATTCGTTTATTCATTCTTATTCGTTCGTTCGTTCTTCGACCACGTGTTTCTCCCCCATTTCCCCAGATAGTTTTCACTCATTAACCTTCAATGTTTACACTTTCCCCTCAAGTTATGTATTCCGTCATATTTTATAACACCTTTTTCTTCTTCTTCTTTAAAAGGCTGCTTTCGACTTGCTCACCAAATCAATTCATCCCAAAAAAAATATCCATCTCCTATAGTGCCTTTTTTCTACATTCCCTAAACTCTCCTGCACTCCATCCTCCATCCAGCGTCCTTAAACGTATTTTTAACTCGAAGGTCACAAGAAACTCATTTTGCAATAAATGTTCGTTTCCCATAAATCGTACACTTTCAAAAATCCAATCTCACCCCTCCCCTCCAAATCTTCCCCATAACCCCTCCCCTCCAAATCTTCCCCATCACCCCTCCCCTCCAAATCTTCCCCATCACCCATCCCTTTCAAATCTCCCCCCTTGCCCCCTCCCTCCTAAACTACCCCCTCACCCCTCCCCGCCAAGACGCCCCCTCGCCCCTCCCCTCCTAGACTCCTGCCTCACCCCTCCCCTCCAAATCTCCCCCATATCCCATCCCTTTCAAATCCCTCCCCTTGTCCCTTCCCTCCCAAACTCCCCCCTCACCCCTCCCCTTCAAATCTCCCCACCCTCATTGCTTCTCAATTTCCCCCCTCTCACTCCCCCTCCTCAAAGCGTCCTCCCCGCTTCTTCCCCCTTCAAACTCTCACCTCCATCTCCCCCAACCTTCTGCCTCGCTCTTCCCCCTCCTCAAATAACACCTCATTGTGGCTCACCCAATCACCATCAAACCTTTTGTCCGCCCCATCCTTCCCTTTCTCCGAGCTATTCTGAAATCTCTGACACACCTTCAACAGCTCTCCCTATCTCTTCCACCTCTTCCACATCTTACCCTACCCCTCCTCCCCCCTGTTCTGTATCTGATGCTCCCCCTTCCTCTTCATTAACGGTATGGACCTCAAACATCCGGGGCCTTCGTTCAAACTTAACTGATCTCTCCATACAGGTTGCTTCTGTCAAACCAGACGTGATCTGCTTAACAGAAACTTTCCTCCTTTATGATGTCTCTGATTCCATAGTATCTCTCCCGGGCTACTCCCTCCTCCGGTATGATAGACCTGAGCCTCGTCCTGGAGGCGGGGTTGCTATCTTTATCAAAAACTCTCTTCCTCACTCGCCCTGCACTGCACTCTCTCCACCTCACCCCCAGGAATACCTCTGGCTACGGCTTCCCCTTCGCTCCCACCTCTTGTTCATATGTGTGTTGTACCGTCCACCAAACAGTGATGACTCCATCTACATCTCGCTGTCTGATGATATGGACCAACTTCTATCTACTCATCCCAACTCTCTCTTCCTCATATGTGGTGATTTCAATTGTCACCATGCCAGTTGGCTGGGTGTGGGTACCTCTCTCACCAGCCATGGCTCTTCAGCAAAGGACTTCTGCGACTCACTGGGACTGACACAATCTGTCAATTTCCCGACCCGGATCTCAGTCAACGGAACATCTTCTCTTCTGGACTTGGTTATGACTAACTTCCCTGAAAATGTCTGCTGCTCTTCTTCTGCTCCGATCGGATCATCTGATCATGTCCCTGTTAAAGTGGACATCTCTCTGACCATCCTCAGGGAGCCTGCTCAGCGTCGACGAGTCTGGCATTTCACTCAGGCCAACTGGCACGGTCTTCAAGCAGCCATCAATCATCTGGACTGGTCTCCCATCTCTACCACCTCTGACATCAACTCATCCTGGGAATTCTTCCAAAGTAAATTGCTCTCTCTCATGCACAGATTTATCCCATCTCGTCTTCAGTTGTCATACCCTTCCTCCCGTCCATGGTACACGGAATCTTGTGGTGAGGCTGTTGCCCAGAAACAACTTGCCTTCGTCTCCTGGAAAGCAAATCCAACGGAAGGAAATCTCATTTCCTTTCACAAAGCCCGAAACAAGTGTGTGTCCACCCCAGGAGAGCCAGGAAACAATATCTCTCCATTCTCAAGACCGAACTCTCTTATCTGTCTCCCTCTTCCAAATCCTGGTGGCGTCTGGTCAAATCCGTTTCTGGTGTTTGTTCCCCCTCCATCCCCTCCCTTACCTCAAACGGCTACACAGCTGACTCCGCACGTGAAAAAGCTGAATGCCTCAACTCTGTGTTTGCCTCTAAATCTTGTGTCCCAAACCCATCCCTCTCTGTACCCACCATACCCAGTCGTACCCTGCTGCTCCTGGACTCCGTGTCCTTTCCTCCTGACAAGGTGGAAAAGTTTCTGTCAACCCTCGACTCTGATTCTGCAACTGGACACGACGGCATCAGCCCACGGGTCCTAAAATCCTGCTCTGCTGCTCTATCTCACCCTCTCTCTGTTCTCTTCACCCTCTCTTTTGCTCAAGGTCAACTGCCATCTGCTTGGAAATCAGCCAACATCACCGCTTTGCACAAAAAAGGTGCAAAAACAGATCCTAGCAACTACAGACCAATCAGCCTTCTCCCAATTATCAGCAAAGTCATGGAATCCATCATTGCTTCGGATATGAAATCTTTCCTCTTCTCCAATGGCTTGATCTCTGATCATCAATTTGGTTTCAGACCAGGTCACTCTACTCTGGACATGCTGCTTCTGCTGTCTCAACAATGGATGGAGGTCCTCAATGCCAAACAGGAAATTAGAGCTGTCTCCCTCGACATATCACGTGCCTTCGACACGGTCTGGCACCCCGCTCTGCTCACCAAACTCTCCTCCTTTGGTATCCATGGAAATCTCCACGCATGGCTGGCGGACTTCCTCTCTAGTCGTCGTCAACGTGTGGCCCTGAATGGGTTTCTCTCATCTCCTCTTCCTGTTCAGGCTGGAGTTCCCCAAGGCAGTGTTCTGGGCCCCGTGCTTTTTCTGGTCTTCATCAATGATCTCTCTGACTCTCTCGAAAATCCTCTCTATCTCTTTGCTGATGACTCCACTCTCTGCCGCTCCATTCCTCTTCCCTCAGATCGGCAGTCTGCTGCCTCCTCACTCTCTGAAGACCTGGACAAAATCACAGACTGGTCAAACAAGTGGAACATGTCTTTAAATCCTGACAAATCTCACACTCTTACTATGTCTCTCCGAAAAGATCGACTGGACAACCCTCCCATCTACTTTCTCAACAATCCTCTCCAAGAAGTTCTGTCGCTCAAGATTTTGGGTCTCACTATCTGCCATGATCTTTCTTGGGAAAACCACATTTCCAAGCTGGCCTCCAAAGCCAGTCGCCGACTGGGCATCCTCCGTCGTGCGAAGTCCTTCCTCGGCACACCTGAGCTCCTCACCACATACAAGGCTTTCATCCGCAGCTCAATGGAATACTGTTCTCCCCTATGGGCCGGTGCTCCTGCCTCACACCTAGCTCGGCTTCACGCTGTTGAAACCAAAGCTTTCAGAATTATTGGAATCTCCCGCGATGAAGCTATCTCTGAGGGCCTTTCACTCACTCACCGCAGGCAGGTAGGTGGTCTTTCTGTCTTCTACCGACTCCTCTCCGGCCTTGCACCCCCAGCTCTCTCTGTGCTCTGTCCCCCAAATATTCCTACAGGTCGCACAAGATCTGCCAGCAACCCTCTGATGGTTAAACTGCCGAAATCTCGGCTCTCTGCTCACCTTCACTCTTTCATTCCTCTTTTCTCCCGCCTCTGGAACAAACTCCCTCACTCCCTTCAATCCCACTCCTCCCTCCAGGTCTTTAAAACAGCTGTTCACCACCATCTCTTATCTTCCCCCATCCAAAACCTTGATCTTTTCTACCCCCGCTAATTCACCCCAGATCCACCTTGTTTGAAATTCCAACTTCTTTCCTGGAAGTCCTGGCAGTGTCCATATGTTTTATACCTCTCCCACCGCCCCCTTCCCATGCCCCCCCCCCCCCAAAGCCCTCGCCCTCTCTCAGATCTCTCGATGTCTCCATGTCTCTCGGTCCCTGCTCTCAAATGTTGTGTTTGTGTCCTTCCCCCTCTCTCCCCATCTTGTCTACCGCTCCCGATGTTATATGTTTTATGTGTCGGTTTGTCTTTCTGTGTGATTAATGTTCGCTCTTTCACGAGCCTGGATCTTGTATACAAAAAAAAAAAAAAAAAAAAGAAAAAAAAAAAAAAGAATACGCTCTCAAATGTGCCGTCCGAGGCAGCGTCTGCTCGCCACGTTCAGCATTCAGTACGTCGTCACTATGACTATCCGTAAGTCCGGAAGTGACGTCCTCATTTGACTGTCCGGAGGGTCGCATATCGCAGTTACGATGAATCGCAAATTAGTTTTAATTAGTTTTAAAACATAGTTTAACGCCAACATAGCACCAAAATAGTTTGCCAACGTGAAATAAATGAATACGCTCTCAAATGTGCCGTCCGAGGCAGAGTCTGTTCGCCACGTTCGGCACACGTGATAGCTCGCTGCTCTCTGATTGGTTGAATCGTTTTTTGGACATAGCTCGGTAACTACTTCTCCGATTAATATGAAACCTTGAAAAGGCACATCCTCAGGTCCCCAGCAATATACCTGGCAAGTTTCAAGTATATCGGACCCGTGGTTGTCGAGAAACAGCGGTCACAGACAAACACACAGACACACACACATACAAACACACATATACACACACACACACACAGAGATTACTGGAATTATAGATAGATAGTTATGTCTTAGTATGTGTAAGAATAGGCCATTTCCCCTCTTAGTACCCTGCGTTGTGTAAGGACAGGAGAGTAGGCCCCATTCATTTTGCTCCCACCTCCAATTCTACCTTTATGGGTGTAATCCATCCCGCGCCTCATTTGGCTGTCCCCTAGTCAAGCTAACATGAGGTAGGCCTAAAAAGGTGGGGGCGGCGTTGAGGTCGAGAGCGGCAGAGGCAATGACGGTAAGAGCCACCAGCCAATCAGAGCTCGAGCGGCATGGCGTGAGAGGGTGTGGTGAAGCGCGTCTGGTGAGTTCCAGAAGGTTCACGGGGCGTGCCTATATAAGCCCATGCGAAAAGCCCTCGTGAGGACTTACAAAAGGACTTGGACTTGGTTGAAGGACTTGTACCAGTGGCAAAAGGACTGGCAGAGGATAAGCGCGTTGCAAAGGATTTGCAGAGAGGGAGCTTGTTAAGAGGACTCGCATGCACACGGCAGTGGCAAAAGGACCTGCTCGTAAAGGATTTTTTTGTGGACTTGCGCAGAGAGAGAGAGGAGAAGAAGAAGAGGCGTTGAACCATACAAGTACGCGGGCGCAGCCAGCTGCGCCTGTAACGCATATAGCGCATTTCGGCCACACGAGTAAGCGCGGCCATAGCCGCAAGTGAATAACCGTCAGCCGCGCCAAAGTCCGCTCCCTACCATTCGCCCCGTGATAACCCGCTTCGTTGAGACGACACGCGGCGAGCTCCTGCTTTCACCTACTTCCATCTCCAAGGGACATGCCGGGGGCCGGAGAGAGCTGCACGGGAGCCATCCCTGGACGCGCTGGTGAATATCAACCTACCCATCAGCAAGCCCCGTGTGAGTGTGTGTGAGATGGGCCCGTTTGTCCTGGGTATTAAGAATAAGACTGTATAAGCTGCTCTGTGTCTCTTCATCCTGTACTGTACATACGTGTGATAGTAATTAAACCATTTGTTCTTTATTTCTTTCCAATTCGATCGTCTTTGTGATTTCGCCATTGACTAAGCGTGGTACGAATAGAACCGTTTGAATCGGGGTCTAGTAATTAATAATAGCGTGAATCACGTGTACGCAAACCGCTCGGCGTATCATCATCACACGTGGTTCGTGCGGGGCTTATTTCCTCGCTTCCAGGGCAGCGCTAGTACTTAAGTAACAGCGAATTTGGTCCTGCAACCCTATTTAGCGCTGTCTGGAAGGGACGTAATAGGTCCCGGGTCGCGCCAGGTCAGTCAAAGACAAGGGGACTAATCCCCCCTTGGTAAGGGGAGAAGGCCGGCGGCAGATACACAACAATATATATATATATATATATATATCTTCTATCTATCTATAATTCCAGTAATCTCTGTATGTCTGTGTGTATGTCTGTGTGTATGTCTGTGTGTATGTCTGTTTGTCTGTGACCGCTGTTTCTCGACAACCACGGGTCCGATATACTTGAAACTTGCCAGGTATATTGCTGGGGACCTGAGGATGTGCCTTTTCAAGGTTTCATATTAATCGGAGAAGTAGTTACCGAGCTATGTCCAAAAAACGATTCAACCAATCAGAGAGCAGCGAGCTATCACGTGTGCCGAACGTGGCGAACAGACTCTGCCTCGGACGGCACATTTGAGAGCGTATTCATTTATTTCACGTTGGCAAACTATGTTGGCGTTAAACTATGTTTTAAAACTAATTAAAACTAATTTGCGATTCATCGTAACTGCGATATGCGACCTTCCGGACAGTCAAATGAGGACGTCACTTCCGGACTTACGGATAGTCATAGTGACGACGTGAACGTGGCGAGCAGACGCTGTAAGGTACGATCGATTGTAGTACACGTTTATAATAACTCTGCCGATACAGGCCCGATTAACTGCAGCGCCATCCGAGCTGCGGCGTCGGGACGATACATTCATTGTACGGTCACATCACGCACTTACGGGCACGCCCATGGGCCCATGGGCACGCCCATGCATGCATGGGCGAAGACATTTTTTTTATTTTTTTTGGCAAGGAACGGGCACCCACGTACGGGCACGTCCTAGTATATATAAAGCAGTAAAGTATGTTTGTTTGTTTGTCCTCTTATAACTCGAGAACTACTCATCGCAGAGAAAAACCAAAGGCATATTCGGAATCAGTACGTCTCAGAGCAACGACAGCACACCTTAAATTTAAAAAAAACTTCGGGTTTTAAAATTAGCGTATTAGCGCAGAAGCGCTAGCAGAAGAGGGAGGGAATCGAAGGGAGGGAGCGCAGCGCTCCCTCTAGCGCTTCGCAGCGCCAGCGCTTCTGTTAGCGTAATTAGCGTATTTCGGAACGTTAATTTTTCAACTTCATTATTCGGACGGAATCAGTACATCCCAGAGAAACTTCGTGATGTTAATTTTTCAACTTCATCCGATTGACATGGGACCAACGGCATGTGACAGAGAGTGAAACATACATGCGACATTTATTTGACGACAATGAGTTCCGACTTCCGGGTTTGTGCCGCCAACCCTGTTAGGCGCCTCTTGCGGCACACAGGGAATTACCAGTGAACTGGTACTCAATTTGCCGACCTCGGTAGGATGACAGGCTGAGTCAACCCCCCTGGTGTTAAGGGGGAGGAGGAGGGGAGGGGGAAGAGGAGGGGAGGGGAATGGGGGGGAGGGGGGAGGGGGGAGGGGGAGGGGGGGGGAGGGGGAAGGGGGGAGGGGGGGGTGGGGGAGGTGAAGGGGGGAGGGGAAGGGGCCCTTCTTCCCCCAGGCACCCCCACACCCTCCCCTCCCCCCTTCCCCTCCCCCCTCCCCCCCATTCCCCTCCCCTCCTCTTCCCCCTCCCCTCCTCCTCCCCCGCCCGGCAATGCCGGGTACTTCTGCTAGTATATATATATATATATATATTGTTGTCTATGGGGGGTAGGTGAAAGAATACCGTAGGAGAGGTAAAATTGTATAGGAAGTAGCATGGACCGTGTGACGAGCAGGAGAATTTCGATGTAATAAGTATGGAAAATGTGGCTTAAGGTTGTTTCAATGTTCATCACACGAGGGGTGGTGATGTGCTAATTATCTCTAGGGCTTAAGGCCAGTTTTCCCCTGTGTGTCACACCCTCTGTAATTTTCCCCGAACATTTTTGCTGACACGGCCGGCCATGTAAAACCTCCTTACATTATAACAACCGCCAACTACAAGCAAGCAGATTCCCGGACACTAAGCCCACCCTGATGGACCTAATAAGGCAAAAGAACCGTTGTAGAAGTATAAAACTTCTAGGTTAATGAGATGATGAAAATGTCCCTGGAAAGGAGTTTTCATTTACAGCCAAAGTTTTAATCTGTTCGTACTTTCTTCTCATTCCAGGATATCACAGAAACATTAATGTTGTTTTGTAGAATTACTCAGAGACATAACAATGTTAGAAATCTTTAGAAATGTGCAATGCAAATAATATGAAACTAATACTTGGAACACGTTGCATTCGGATCATATAATATGTGTGTTAGAAATGAGATGGTGAAAGGAGCTTGTGACCTATTTGACCTGGTGAAAGCAGCAGCCCTTTGAAGAGCTCTGGAAAAACAGCCAGCTCAGCGTTTCTGCACTCACCCACTTCAGCAATAATCTTTCTTCTGAGATCAGTTCCATAGGCCTTCCATGCCCCCACCTCTCCTCCTCGCTGAGACCTCAAGTTGAGAATGACTTCCAGATGAAACAATACTTCAGAGGATGCTTGCCTCCGGCTCCAAGCAGTAACCTTTCTAACCTTCATTAATCAGTCTGACTTCTACAAACATACTTTCACAGTCTTAGGGCTTGCATGATATGAGACAGATGTTCTTTGGTGCCAGTCTGGCTGACCTTTGCGACCCATTCATTTATTTTGCCCCCTCCTTACCAACATCAACGAGGAGCCTAGAAGAGAACTGAACTCTCCAGAAGCCACAAGAAACTCACTCAACCTGTTGTGTGCTGTGTGTTCCGTGATGTAACTTGGTGTCAATTCAAGTGAGTTTGTGCCAGTATAATTAAATCTTTACAAAGTGGCAATGTTGTGTGAACATCACTTATTTATGTACACAAGTATTGCTTCAACACAGCCCCGAAGAGGCGAAGAATCAAGGGGCGGAAAAGAATGCCGGCAGGCCACGCCCAGAGGTGTGCAATGGCCTGTCGGACGTGGGTGGGGCGAATTGGGAAAGAAACGTCACGATTGGCTCTCAGGAGTTAGGAAGAAGAGTGTGCTTGGTCTGCTTGATCGGAGGAGAAGGCTGGCCATTTTGGTACGCTGCGGGAGAGCGGGTTTTCGTGACGGCGTGAGGAGGTGCTCTGCCTGGGAGCTGAAGGCCGCGCTGTTCGTCCAAGTACAAAGAGGTGGAGAAAATGAGAGGGCCGTCTTCCCAACTTGCCTAATCCCCGGGTGCCCACTGTGCCTTCGACGGGTGGCGTTCGACATGGCCATCTTGGTGGAGTTTCCCGCGCGAGCGGCTCCGAGCCACCTGGCACTGCCGACCTCACCAAAAACACGCTTTGGAGACAGCTAAGTGCTGGATAGGGAACATTTTATTTTCATTTTATTTTCCCCTGTCGTGTTTTGTGGGTCATTGCATGAGGTACCTCAAAGTAGGGAATTTTAGTTTTACTTCAGCATTTATTTCCGTCCGCGGTTAATTTTCATTAAATCGTTATTGTGTTGTATTTTAATTGTCGAGCGTGTATTTGTTCGTGGTTTTGGAATAAACCCGTGTCTTCCGTTCGGTTAGACATCTCACATCTCACATCTTCATTCCCACACGTGCCAAAAATAACTGTCATCTTCGGAAGGTCACCTCGGAGTTAAAGCTGGTTCGGCTATCCGCCTCTGCTGATTTGAAATCGGCTGGGACCACATGACAATATATATACTCGTACATATATATATATATATATATATATATATATATACATATATATATATATATATAGTATATATATATATATATATATATATATATATATATATATATATATATATATATATATATATATATATATACATACATACATACATATATACATACATACATACATATATATATATATATACATATATATATATATATATATATATTGTTACGGACACGACTTAAGATGTTGCTTGACCGAGCGGAATGGCCGCCGTGTTCGCACAGTTTACCCGATTCTTCCCCAACTCACCCGATTCCACTCGAACGTTGGCCGAATCGCGCTATGCTAAATCAATGAAGGAAAGGACACAACGGCTGGGATTAATGCAACGACACAAGGGGTACAGTTCTCAAGACCTCCGGAGGAGGATATAATTGGTGATGCAGAAACGGGTAGATTACACGGTAAGAGGTAAAGCACAGAAAAGATGGGCACTTAGACACAGTCTTATCTTATCCCCGACAGACCACAGACAAACGGGACAAGACTGACTTACACGGGGATTGATGGCAAGGAAGGACAGGCAGTCGATAGCACAAGGTGCACCTTGGCTCAGGGGCAGAATCAAACGCGGTCCGGTCCAGAGATGCGGGGAGGTATTGCAGCGCTCGGAGGTGGCGACTTCTCTCTCCAAGCTGAGGGCGCATCTGACGTCACCTCCCTCTTCCTGCGCATGCTCAGCGGGGAGTGACACGCCCTCGGCTCGTTGGCTCCGCCCCAGATGGAATCGGTCGCCGCTTCTATTGGGTGCGGGGGGTTACCGGGCTCCGCCCTTGACGAGGAGCTGACAGCGAGCCCCTGCGTGGTAACCCCGTCGGAGCACATGTTCAATGGCGGCTAACCAAGCCGGAGTGAGGACGCACACTCCCCGCGCCACCAGCCGCTGTTGTTGTTGTTGTTGTTGTACCATGAGGAAGAGCTGCGGGGAGGTATTGGGAGTTCCTAAACTTTCTAACGGTGCCATACAATCACATTCTGGTGCAATGAAGAGTCAGAATTAATGGAAACTAGTCCTTAACTGACATAGACTAAGAATAACTAGCAAGATGTCCTATAGTTGTCTACGTGAGATGTGGTGGACCTGGATGCGACATTTAATGGGGGAAATAGGGGAAGATCGGGTCTACAGAGTGTTGTTTACAGACAATGGGACTAGGGAATGGGGGATTGGGGATAGTTGGGAAGTATTGGGGAAATAGGGGAATATTTACAAGCGGATATGGATGGAGGCCAATCTCATATCCGCAACATTGCACCCTTCTCTACCTCGGGGCGTCCCGACCCGATAAATTTTTACTTACTTTAGTGTGGCACTCAGATGTAGTTCCCTCTACTATTAACTCAACCCTGAGTGCGACAGTTTTACAGATGTTCACAAATGAGTAAATATGTCCCCCTGCGACGTTGCACCCTTCTCCTCACAGAAACACACCCACAGGATAACCGAATCGCGGAAAGAATCCTCAAACTAAACATACAGCCGGTAGGGAGCATCATTTATACAAGACTACACTGATATTTACACTACGATCCAGGACCTGTTTTTGGAGGAACACATGCAGATGTTATGCATAGAGAGAGCACGCATGCCAGCATCGATACACCAACCCACGAGTGCCCTGTGGCCCTACGGCCTTTAATAATGTGCAGAGCACCCCGTCCAAGCACCAAAAGCACCACCCCATACATACAGCCAGCACCATCCGGTGCACCAATAAAGTGTTCATAGTCACCGGTGGTGTCGCAGCCGGCCGATGTTCTGCCGCTGGTCTTGCCTTCCTGAAGTGCACTTCGCCTTCTGGCTTCTTTCAAAAATAAAGAAAGGCGCCAACCGCGTCCATTTCTAAATTGTGGCCGTCAGGGGGGCCAACTATAAGTGGTTCACCTGTATGGCATAGGTGCCACGTTGACCCAGAGGTCCATCAACGGGTGGTGCTTGCCCGCAAAAGACTGCGGTCCATGGTGGGCGGCCACAAAAATTGCGGTCCATATGGTGTATCGATCCCGGCAGCAAGCAGCGAAAGTACAGGCCCACAACTGCGGAGCCGGCACCTCTCTCTCCTCTCTCTCTGCCCCAAAGCCAGATCCTCGGAGGTGGGAGACAAAATAAAGCAAGTGAGTAAGGTGGTAAGGGCGCAAAAGTGCACGCAATACAAGGTAATGCACACTGGGGGCACATGGGAACCAGGTGAGACAGGTACGTTCCTACCGTACGCCCCCCCCCCCCCCACCAGGTAACCTACATTGCCCCTCCCTTACCCCTTACTGTATCCACAAAACACAACACTACCCATAAACATCTACTTTACTCATCAACAACGTCCCTACTGTCTTCCCCGTTCCTCCCATAAACCAAATTCGTCTTCTCTCCCTCCTAACCAATCAAATTTGCCATTTCCAACTCTCATCAAAATTTGCCATCTCCAACTCAACATCAAAATTTGCCATCACCAATTCATCATCAGTCCCTCCTAAGGAGGGAGAGATGGAATCACCCCAATGTCTCATCCACGTCGTGATGCGTCTCACAAATCCACACAGCAATTCTCCTTTCCTGCAACACAAAACAAAGAAAACACAGGTGTGGAGTCATCATCATCACCTCAGGTAAGTGGCTGCGTATGGTGCGACAGGTTCATCAATCCTAACTATTTCCTAAATGACTTTAACAACTTTACATTACCCGGGGTCTTCCCCTGCCAATCCATTGGCCAACTTACACTATGGGTTCTAAAAACCAATTCCCATTGACCAAACTGTGGTGCCTCTCAATTTGGGGTCTCACTCCCCCGATTCATCTCCCGGTGCCCTCGCACAATTTCTGGGCTGTGACGTGTAGCTCTCCCAGCAGGTCTACCCACCTGCACACCTCCACCACTGTAGTTGCCACCCGAGCTTACCTGCTCCTCACCCTAACCTAACTAACTGGGGAAGGCCCTCTCCTGGCTCTGTCACCCCTTGGTGCCCTCTGGCACTGGGCTACCCGGGTCCGTCCTCCGGATCCTCGGGCCCCACTGACACTAACGGCTCCCAGAGCCCACCTGCGGCCTCACCTGGCCAACATCCTCACAGTGGTGGAGTGCCCAAACCAACTACACACACTAACAGGCTACACGCCCAGCCATTTCCACAACACTAATGCACCCATCCACAATACCATTCTGCAACCGCACCACAAATGCCAATATCCAACCACAATTTACCTATACCCTCTACCTAACACTTACACTACCCGCCCCGGGTACTCGTGAAAGGGGCCCACTCTTCCCCCATCCACACCTTCGCACCATGCACACCACTCCGTACCACTTACTCCAACTCTCTCCACACCAGTCATTCTCTGTTCCATATATTCCACACACCTGTACTTGCACACCTGTGCTCTCACACCTGGTGCCACCTGCACCCTTCTCTCCCAAAGCGCATTCGCGCTGATCACAACACTCACTACTCATACACTGCTCCACACACCTGTCCAGTTCTCACACAGCATCATCTCATCTAACTACTCCCCTCTGAAACTTGCGCTTCCCAGCTCGTCCCCTTTAAACTATTGCGCTCCCTCGTCATTATCATCCACTCTAATCTACCTGCGTCCCCACTACAGGTATCAGTCACTATCTAAACTTAACGTTACCTACTGTCATCTTCGCTAGATCCCTACACACGATATCCTAACCCACCCGGGCTAGTTTCCACTGCCATACACCCCATAAACTATTGCGCATTTGCCCCATGTTTGTGAGGGATGAAAGAGTTGCCATCCCACCACATCGGGCATCTCCCACTACCAATTTTGCACATCAAATTTCAACAAATCAAAATTTGCCAATCACTACTCATCATTTGCCAATCATTACTGCCAATCCTTTGCCAATCATCAAATTTTTGTTTTTTTCTAATTTTGGGTCCAAAACACTAACCTCATCACACAGTCTACTCACTAATGCCTCTCGGTGCGCCAATTCCTGTCCAAAGCCCGGCTTCGTAAAGCCGAGCAATGAATGCGGGTTGTGTTGGTGCCAGCGGCTGGATACGTCCGCATTCGTGCAGGGAAGGAGGTTTACCCGGGCGAGATCCCACGCACCATCTCGGCACGGAGCCATCCCATGGCCCGATCTCGACCTGCCGGAATGCCTCAACAAAAAGTGGTCGCCATGACGACCCTTCCTATCGGGCTGCCCGCTCCGCCTAGTGGAGCACGGACGCGGCCGTTCAAAGCGAGGCCAGCGTGGATCGCGTACGGCGGTCCTTTCGAACCCGCCGTGGCTCGGATCCCCGCTGGTTCTCGCGGCACGCGAAGCCCGGCACGCACCGAGGGCCCGATTCGGCTATAAGTCGTTCCAACCTCTAACCCGGTTACCGTCGATGCTTCACCTGCATGCTTACATGCATACGCTACCCCTTTCTTGCTCATACATCCAGCCGTTTCCATACTCCTCGTCGTACCTTCTCTAACACACCAGGTACACTCATTCCACTCCAGCCTTGGTCACACACCTGACCACCGAACACTTTGGCACACCATTCGTTGGTCGCACACCTCACCAACACACCTCTTCGCGCCCCCTCCTCTGTGACAATCACAGGTGTGCCCTCACTCGCACACCCAACCACGTGCCTCACGACCAATTCCAGCGTGCATTCCCACACACGCTCTACCATCCAGGTGTGCATCCTTCCATTCCAGGTGTACATCCTTTCTCACCTGTCACAACCAACTCACGCTCCGTGTCACTCTTACTACTCTCACCTCCACTCTTGACAGCGCACTCACCCTTACTCTCGACAGCGCACTCTTTCCTCATGCACCCGTCCGTTACACACCTTTCTCGCGCACACTCTTGTGCACACTCTCCCGTCACACCCTCTGTAACACTCACCACAGGTGTACACTCTTCCTTACTTTTGACAGCGCACTCTTTCCCCATGCACCTGTCCGTCACACATCTTTCTCGCACACCCTCTCCCGTTACATCCTCTGTAACACTCACCACAGGCGTGCATTTTCCCTTTACACCCTCCGTAACACTCCTCACTACGCGCTTCCATGTGCTCCCTCGCACACGCGCTACGACCGACTCACTCTCGCCAGCACCCTCACTCCTTGGCACGCACTTTTTCCTCACACACCCAGAGTCGGACTTTCTCGCACACCTCCTTTTTCGCACACCAGACCTGTCGCACCCTTCACCAACGCCTCTCACGAACACCCGGGTCCATCTCGACCCCCAAGCTCATTAAATCACCTGGCGCATCATACGCACGACCATATTGGTCACCACTTACACCGGGTCCTCTTCCTCTTCGCTTCTCCTCCATCACCTGCGAATCCCTCATCCGGTTAATGAGCACATCATCACGATTCGAACACAGACTTTGGACCAATTCTTTTACTTCCTCCTTTATCTCTTTCTTATCCCCTCTCCGTCGCTTCTTAATTTCGCTCACCCCTTCTTCCACTTCTTCTAATTTCTGCTTCACCTCTTTTATTTCCCGGTACGTCTCCTCAAGTTCGTCCTCTAAGGCTACCTTGACCGTTTCCATGTGCGTCCTCACCTGCCGGTCCTTCGTCTCCATTACCTCTGTCACCTCGTCCAACCTCGTTGTCAGTCCCTCACGTACCATCTGACATTGCCTCTTCGTCGCTATCAAGTCGTCTTTTAGTTCTTTCTGTGTCGCTTTTAACCCTCCTAAGTACCGCAGTGTTCCTTTGTACCTGCTCCACTAACTCAGTCTGTCCCACCGTCAGCTGTTCCACTCCCAGCGTCAACTCCTCTATACCACCTTGCAATTTTACAGTCCCCTTTCTCACCTCCTTCTCCATGCGCTCCTTACAGTGCCTCACCTCCTCACTCACACCTCTTCTGATCTCTTCTCCCATCACTTGCATCTCCTGCCCAGATGCCACCCTCATCTGCTCCATTTCCTCCCTGTGAGCATCCAATTTAGTTTCTACCCCCATTCTGACCCCCTCTATCTGCTGCCCCATTTGTTTAACTTCCCTTTCCGCTTGGTCCCTCATGTCCCTCAATTTGCCTTCCATACTGTTTTCTAACCCCTCTAACCCCTTTTGCATCCCTTCCATTTGATTCTCTTGAGCGGCCATTCTGTTTTCTACCCCCATTAACCCATTTTTCACCTCTTTTATCCCGTTGTCTAACCCCTCAAATTTGTCGTCTAACTTCCCAAATTTCTTGTCTAATCCCTTAAAATTATTGTCTAACCCCTCACCGGTACCCCTCGCTTCGTCCCTCATTACCCCCATTTGCTCACTCTGAGCCTCCATCCGGTTCCCCATTACCCCCATTTGGTTTCCCATTACCCCCATTTGGCCCTCCAATCGCTCACCCTGAGCATCCATCCGGTTCCCCATTACCCCCATTTGCTCACTCTGAGCCCTCATTTGCTCACTCTGCAGGTTGAGGGACGCCTGCATTTGTACCATAATTTGCTCCATGAGGGCCTGCATTTGGGCCATCCCTCCCACTTGTGCAGCGGGTGCGGCCGCCGTAGCAATGTGCGAGGCGCCATTTTGCGTGCCCGCAACCTCGTGCGCGAGGACGCCATTTTGTGCGTCTGCCGCCCTCACTGCTTCGCTCTCCTCATGTCCCTCATGTCCCTCAATTTGGTCCTGGATCGACCCTGCCTCACTCTCCTCTACCGGAACCCAGCCGTCTTGATCCGCCATAGCGCGACTTTCAAAATTCGGGTTTTTATTTTTGTAAAACAAAATCAAATTTCGCCGTTAATAATTTCGAGCGCGTGAAGCGCGCTTCGGGTCCGATCTCACTCCTCGACACCAATTGTTACTCTAATAGTACAATTGGTGTTCCAAAATTTGGGCCTAACAAATTTAGTCCCAGGTCCGAATCCAACTCCTGACAACCAATTGTTACGGACACGACTTAAGATGTTGCTTGACCGAGCGGAATGGCCGCCGTGTTCGCACAGTTTACCCGATTCTTCCCCAACTCACCCGATTCCACTCGAACGTTGGCCGAATCGCGCTATGCTAAATCAATGAAGGAAAGGACACAACGGCTGGGATTAATGCAACGACACAAGGGGTACAGTTCTCAAGACCTCCGGAGGAGGATATAATTGGTGATGCAGAAACGGGTAGATTACACGGTAAGAGGTAAAGCACAGAAAAGATGGGCACTTAGACACAGTCTTATCTTATCCCCGACAGACCACAGACAAACGGGACAAGACTGACTTACACGGGGATTGATGGCAAGGAAGGACAGGCAGTCGATAGCACAAGGTGCACCTTGGCTCAGGGGCAGAATCAAACGCGGTCCGGTCCAGAGATGCGGGGAGGTATTGCAGCGCTCGGAGGTGGCGACTTCTCTCTCCAAGCTGAGGGCGCATCTGACGTCACCTCCCTCTTCCTGCGCATGCTCAGCGGGGAGTGACACGCCCTCGGCTCGTTGGCTCCGCCCCAGATGGAATCGGTCCGCCGCTTCTATTGGGTGCGGGGGGTTACCGGGCTCCGCCCTTGACGAGGAGCTGACAGCGAGCCCCTGCGTGGTAACCCCGTCGGAGCACATGTTCAATGGCGGCTAACCAAGCCGGAGTGAGGACGCACACTCCCCGCACCGCCGCCGCTGTTGTTGTTGTTGTTGTTGTACCATGAGGAAGAGCTGCGGGGAGGTATTGGGAGGTCCTAAGCTTTCTAACGGTGCCATACAATCACATTCTGGTGCAACGAAGAGTCAGAATTAATGGAAACGAGTCCTTAACTGACATAGACTAAGAATAACTAGCAAGATGTCCTATAGTTGTCTACGTGAGATGCGGTGGACCTGGATGCGACATTTAATGGGGGAAATAGGGGAAGATCGGGTCTACAGAGTGTTGTTTACAGACAATAGGACTAGGGAATGGGGGATTGGGGATAGTTGGGAAGTATTGGGGAAATAGGGGAATATTTACAAGCGGATATGGATGGAGGCCAATCTCATATCCGCAACAATATATATATATATATATATATATATATATATATATATATATATATATATATACGAGTATATATATTGTCATGTGGTCCCAGCCGATTTCAAATCAGCAGAGGCGGATAGCCGAACCAGCTTTAACTCCGAGGTGACCTTCCGAAGATGACAGTTATTTTTGGCGCGTGTGGGAATGAAGATGTGAGATGTTCGCCTCAACGTCTACAAAGACGTGTACGGGTCGTACCTTGGGCCTCGCGCGCTTTGCAAGCCGCGCTTTGCTTTGCCCGCCTGGCTTGGCAAGGAGGTGTGCGCTGCAGCAGCTGTCCCCGGTACGCGACGTGCACGTTTGGAGCACGTCAGCCAGGGGTTCGTTCAACCGCCCGTGTGCGGAGAACATTCGTGTGCGGAGAATGTGTGCGGACATCATTCTGTTACATGGTCCTCCCGGTAACTACCTGGTCTTGGTGACCCCCGGACCGTGGGAGGACCCCGCCAGAAGGATGTCTGATTTATACGCTTTCGTAACGCAATCAATATGAAAGACACAACAATTCAAGTCAATAAAAAACCCCACACCAAGGATCCGGATTAATCAATAATATATTCCCCAATCAACAACCATCAACAATCAATCACCAATATTACTAAGATGGCCATCTTATATATGTCCCCCCATTCCCCACTCATGACCCCTCAATGGTCACTGTCCCTCACAATGTCTCTGGGCCCCTCCAGACCAAGGTGAAGGTCGGCTTCTCCGCACACGGGCGGTTGAACGAACCCCTGGCTGACGTGCTCCAAACGTGCACGTCGCGTACCGGGGACAGCTGCTGCAGCGCACACCTCCTTGCCAAGCCAGGCGGGCAAAGCAAAGCGCGGCTTTCAAAGCGCGCGAGGCCCAAGGTGCGACCCGTACATGTCCTTGTAGACGTTGAGGCGAACTGTGCCGGCCGCTTGGTTCCGTGCACGAACCCACGGCAACTTGACGTGTAACCGGTAATTACCCCGCACAGGTAACTCCTCTCGCCAGACGAGCTTTCAAACGCAGCGTTCCCCACGCTGCTCAATATCGACACCGCTCGCGTCGGAGCTCGGCGAGGAAGAAGAAGATCGCCGCTTCTCCCGGACCTCGTGTCTTTTCTTCTTCCGTTTCCGGTCTCCTTTCCCCCAGAAGGGCTCCTGACCCTTTAATCACAACAACCTTTTATCGAATAAACATTAATAAGCAATGACCTGAATAGTAATTCACATAAATTCACATAAATCCGTAACAATTGGCAGCGACGAGCTGATTGGCCACGGACCGATTGGCATGAGGGGAGGAGCATGAAGCGCTCGGCCAATGGGAAGGGACGGACGCATTTAGAAGATTCGAGAGATCGAGAAGCGAGGGAGGGATTGGAGAGAAAGAGGGCTGACGTCACGAGACGGGTGGTAAAATGACTCGCTCGCCGGCATTCGGCTCTCTCCCTTTGCTCTCTTGTTCCGGACCCCCCTCTTGCGCTGGACCTTATCTTGCCTTCGGACTTTGGTGGAGGAATGAGAAGTTCAAAAGACGGTGGAGAGACGGAGCGCTGACGATTCTCCTTCCCTGCGTTCACGTGCGAACCACGAGCGTACGAGCGAGGCTTACCGCTGGAGCGTGACGAGCCAGCGCGAGCGGGTGGCTCGGTGGGCCTAGCGGAGCACGAACAAGGACGCGTCAAGGCCTTATGAACGGGGGCAAGGCGAGGCCTGCTTCGCACCAACCGGAGCCTCATTGGACGACGGTGCTCAAGCCTGACGATTCCTGACTGCAGACAGAGATAATAAGCCGCACCACATATAATACAACGCTTATTTTCCCTTCACCCGTATGATACGTGAGGTGTGTGGGATCCCAACCTAGATATTAGTTTTTATCGTCGCGTTTTCTTGTCCCGGCATCCGTTGTAAATAAACCCTTTTATTATTTTCCATGTTATTCTAAATTCCATGTTCGTTGAGTTTATTTCCTGCAGGTTTGAAGACTGCTCGGGACCACAGGTATATCTCCCGCTTCTTCTTCCTCTTTCTTTCTTCCCCGAGCATATATATAGTCATATCCACCATTGAACGTCGCTTCATTAACACTTGATTGCCATTCATGATTTCCCTGTCTTAACTGAGGGGAATCACACGACAATATGTATATATATATTATATATATTGTTACGGTTCTCTACGCCGGCCTTCTTCCCCTTACCAAGGGGGTATTAATCCCCTTGTCTTTACTGGGCCTGGCGGAACCCAGACTTATTATGTCCCTCCCGGACACACGCGGAGTAGGTTTTCTGGACTACTGCTCGCTCGTACCTAATTCCCCGCGCTGCCCTGGGAGCGAGGAAACAAGCCTTGCACGAAACACGTGTGGTTTGAGTACACCGAGCGGATTGCGTACACGTGGTCCGCGCAGTCTTACTTAGTGGAACCCAATTGGAGCGATCGTATTCATGCCACGCTTAGTCAAATAGAGAAACCACAGAAACGGTTGAATCAGGAAGAAAGGAAGAACAAATGGTTTAATTATTCCCACACGTATATACAGGTTCAAGGACGAAGAGACACAGAGCAATCCTTAAGCAGTCTTAACTTATCCCTTGGACAACGGGCCCGTCTCACACTCACACAGGGGATTGCAGATGGGCAGGTGTTCCCCATCGCGTCCAGAGATGGTCCCAGTCCGGCTCTCCACGGTCCCCGGCACATCCCGCGAAGATGGTGGCAGGCGAAGGCAGGGACTCGTAGCACGTCTCTCGTTCAAGCAGATGATGGGGCGGCACGGCAGAGGGCGGACTTTAGCGTGGCTGGCGGTTACTCAGCCTTGATCACTCGCGCGTCTCAAATGCGCTGTATTCGTTATAAGCGCGTCTGGCTGCGGCCGCGTATATCTAGTGTTTGCACACGCGGCCAACTCGTCTTCTTCGATACACTCCGAGCTGGTTAGCGCACGCGTTCTCATGCAAGTGCGTCAAGTTCATCAAGTTCTTTCGCCGATCCTTTTGCCGCAAGTCCTGTCGCGCTTATCCTGCATTCCTCTGTGAGTCCTTTATCTTTCTCTCTCGCAGCAAGTCCTTTACAACGCGAGTCCTGTCGAGAGCTTTCGCGCAGCGGTTTTATAGCTACGCCCCCTGAACCTTCTGGAACTCACCCGACTCTTCTCACCACGCCCTCTGACGCCACGCCGCCATCACCACCTCCGAGCTCTGATTGGCGGCTCGTGCTTACCGTCATCACTTCTGCCGCTCCACCCTCGACTCCGCCCCGACCTTCCTAGGCCTGCCTCGTGTTAACTCGCCCAATAATCAACCAATGCTTAGCAAACTGGATCGAGGCTAGGGTGGCTGGAAAATCGGTGGCAAGTAGGGCCTATTCTCCTGGCTCCTACTCAATGCAGAACAAACAAAGGAAAAGGGCTAAGCTTACAAATACGAAGACATAACTATACTATCGCGAGGCTACATACATGTTGCTTGTGTGACTAACTATGTGGGACAGACTTTAACCTTTATTAAACTCACTTGACAGACTCAAAACCGCAACAATATATATGTATATATATA
This sequence comes from Myxine glutinosa, assembly GCF_964187855.1. NCBI lineage: Eukaryota > Metazoa > Chordata > Myxini > Myxiniformes > Myxinidae > Myxine > Myxine glutinosa. The sequence goes on from NC_136266.1 coordinate 147,335,430, forward strand.
TATATATATATATATATATATATAATTATTATTATAATAGAGTAAACGTTTTTGGTTATGCATGTCGTCATGTTTATATGAGACGAAAACGTCTTCTTCTTCTTCTTCTTCAAAAATCCCCACCCTCTAAATTGCGTTAAAACTGCTGAGACCCCTCAGACCGTTGACGCCCCTTTAATCCCCCAAGACCCTTCAGACCACCAAGACCCTTGAAGACCCAAAATACCCCGAAGACCCCAAAGACCTTGAAGTCCCAAAACACCCGAAAGACCCAAAATACCCTTCAAAGCCCTGAGGCTCAAAAATACCCTGAATACCCAAAAACCCAAAAGACCCCAAAGACCCAAAACACCCCGAAGATCCAAAACACCCCGAAGATCCAAAACACCCCAAAGATCCAAAACACCCCAAAGATCTAAAACACCCCGAAGACCCAAAACACCCCGAAGACCCAAAACACACCAAAGACCCAAAGCACCCTTCAAGGCCCTGAGGCTCAAAAAGACCCTGAATACCCAAAAGACCCTGAAGACCCAAAACACCCCGAAGACCCAAAACACCCCGAAGACCCAAAACACCCCAAAGACCCAAAACACCCCGAAGACCCAAAACACCCCGAAGACCCAAAATACCCCGAATACCCAAAATACCCTTCAAGGCCCCGAGGCTCAAAAAGACCCTGAATACCCAAAAGACCCCAAAGACCCAAAACACCCCGAAGACCCAAAACACCCCGAAGACCCAAAACACCCCGAAGACCCAAAACACCCCAAAGACCCAAAACACCCTGAAGGCCCAAAACACCCTGAAGACCCAAAACACCCTGAAGACCCCAAAGACCATTAAAGACCCTTTAGACCCAAAAGACCTTTAAATACCCCAAATAACCAAAACACCCCAAAGACTCTTAAAGACCCAGAGGAAACAAAAGACCCTTCAGACCCAAAAGCCTCTGAAGACACTGAAGACCCAAAACACCTCAAAGACCCAAAATACCCTTAAATGCCCAGATGATCCAAAAGACCCTGAAGACCCAAAACACCATAAAGACCCAAAAGACACCGAAATGGTCAAAGATGCCTACCCCTCTGAAACGACGTGTGGTGAGGCGCGCCAAGTCACGCTAGTATATAGCTATCTTCTGCTTCTTCTGTCTTCTGTTATTATATTATTATTTATTATATATTTATATATTATTATATCTATATAAAAGAAAGTTTTTGTTTGTTTGTTTGTTTGTTTGTCTGTCTGTCTGCACACGCTAATCTCCTGAACGGTGAAAGCTAGGAGGTAACCTTTGAACCAAAAAATGTCGGGACGGGCCCCGGGAAGGTTATAGGCTAGGTGGCGAGGCCGGTCGAGGCCGCCTCGGCCGGCCTGGGCCCATTTCACAATAAATCTTCTTCTTCTTTCAAAATTATCTTGAAGTACAACTTATGCAATTATTGAATTAATAGGAATATCTGACTGATTGCAACACATGCTTTCAAAATTCTCTCTCGCGGGGCCCGACAGAAGAAAGAACAAGGAATCGTTGAGCACTAACTGAGATTGGGCTCGCGTCAGACCTATGTACAGAAGATTAAATTCATTCAAAAAGAACGCGGGCAACGCCGGGTGCATTCAGCTAGTATATATATATATATATATATATATATATATATATATATATATATATATATATATATATATATTTGCGGTATTGGGAAACCACTAAAAGGTAATGGCAACCACCATACAGGTCCCTTCGAATAGGTATTTCATAGCAGACCATTATCTTAGTCCCTTTCCCTTATTTTGGGTTATTATGTCTTTATGCGTTGGGGAAAGGAGAGATAGGTCCTCCACTCATAGAGGATAATGCACCAGGCTCCAAGGCACACCATGGTGTCCAGGTTCAGAAACCCACCAATCAGGATGAAAGTTACTTAGGGGGAACTTGTGGGGCGGAGTAACGTGCTCCACCAATAGGGATTCAGGACACCTCCAAGATTTCCCCCTCACTCGACGAGGGTGAACAAAGAGATTGAACACGTTTTTGCACTCTCTTGGGCATGGACTTTGTGACTCAGCACACGTGCATTCGCTCGCTCTGGCTGTTCTCTCTCGGCCCACTCACCACGTCTGCAAGATTATTAGACTCTGGGACTGTCTCTCTCTGTTTGCCGGATTCACTCAGCCTCGACACGTGATTGCTCTCTTTAGTCAGGTTCACTATGTTAACAAATATAATTTCGTTCAAAATTTTGGTAGATTAGCAAAACTATACATTTTTGGAATATTCAGAGCATGAGGAATCCAAAAATTAATGTTTACATTTGCGTAGACACCTTTGCGAAAATGACACTCAGGACAGTGATGAAGATAGTCAGGTTCACTATGTTAACAAATATAATTTCTTTCAAAATTTTGGGATTAGCAAACCTGTACATTTTTGGAATCTTCAGAGCATGGAGAATCTGAAAATCAATGTTGGCATTTGCACAGACACCTGCATGGCCGCCATTTTGGATTTTGAAAATGGCCGCCATAAAATACATATTTTGCGCGATCTCGGCTTCTAGTCAACCTAGAGACTTAATTAAATATGCTAATCCTATGTTTTCTGGGTCAAGGAATCCAATAAAGGCCTCAAAATAGTGCTCAGGATTATAGAAAAGCAACAAACAAAGCTAAATGAAAACCATTGTCTTTATATTTGTGATATAACTATTACATAATACATGATATTGCAAGTCCTTTGAAGTTATAGGTTGTTATAGGTCGTATCAGATTGAACTATAAGTCCTATACACAGGATCTACGAGGTCTATACCATTCAGGAATATGCTTTTACAGATCTTCATCACTGTCCTGAGTGTCATTTTCGCAAAGGTGTCTACGCAAATGTAAACATTAATTTTTGGATTCCTCATGCTCTGAATATTCCAAAAATGTATAGTTTTGCTAATCTACCAAAATTTTGAACGAAAAAACATAGTGAACCTGACTACTTGGCCAGACTCTCCCTGCTCCCTCTCACTGCACGTGGACACGACAAAGAGGCCTTAAACTTGCTCGTTTTGCACGTGTTCATTGTTCTCCGCTGGCTGCCGGACTCTCTCTTTGTGCACGTGCGCACGACCTTACCTGCCCAAGTCCGTGCTGATGATCGACCTCACTCTGCCATGCTGGGAGGTATCCGGAGCATTGTAGCCTTTGTGCTATCAGGTTTCCTACGTTTGTTTGTTCGTTTCCCTCCCCTCCCCCGTGAAAGTGTGCTGGGCCCATGTAGTGTTTATTTGTAGTAATCGTAATAAGGCGTAGAATAAGCAAAGTTCCTGCTTCTCGTCAGGTTTTCTTTCCTATTGAAATAATTACATTGTAAATATTTGTAAATAAATCAAATCGTTAAACGTTTTCCTTTTCTCTCTGTCCGTGAATGTCTTTTCCTCCATTGATCCGCCATTGTTCATACCCAGAGTAAAGATTGGCCGTAACGACATTAACATTACCTCGGCGGTTATCAACGGTTTTCGCTGGCCGTCTAAATTGGTGTACCGCCGGAGGGTATGGTGTTCAGGAGCGGGATTCCTGTCCGAGCACCGTAACATATTGGTGCCGGGAGTGAGATTCCGCTCCGGCAACCGTAACAATATATGCATAATATTATATATAAATATAAACACCATTATCTCTCTTTGGCTTTCTGCCTGTCTGCCTTTGTTCCTTATGCACTGCCATAGCTTTTAAGTTACAAACTCCAAACTCGGGGTTACAAATACAACTTTGTGTGGTGGGTAACATAGGCTATATGACCGCGGCCTCATGCAGGGATGTGGGGGTCGCAGGGGGATGGAAGGGGGGGGGGGCGTAAATTCTCCATGTAAATGTGTACCGTGTGGAGCCACCTCGTGGCGGTGGCAGAGGGTATTACAATTTCCTTTTGTTAATGGGCAACGCTAAGGTTAAAGCACTCTTTGCAGGGGTAAATTTGTCCTCCTTCCCTTCTCACCCCACCCCAATAAAACGGAGGGGCCTGTCAAAGCCACCCCTCCTTCCCACTGCCGAAGGCACCTCGGAAATGCTGTGCGTTGGAGGATATGTTATTTATTTATTCATTTGGCATGGGAGCGGTGTACCTTGAATGTATCTGTTCTTGTTGAATGTTTATTTTCATCAGTATTAATTAGAGTAAGTATTTTAAAGGTAGACAATAGGGATTAATAAATACTGTTTATTAAATCACCTTATGCCTCGTGTTGTATGTTGGTTTCACCTGTATAATGACAGACAGGTCACATGTTTGCACGAAAATATTTTCTAACGTGCTCCCCTTGGGGTAACTGGTGCACTCGCATTGGTTCCACGAGACTGTACATAACACGGTGAACTGCGTTCTTCAAGTCTTTCAACAGATTCTCAATGGGATTCAAGTCTGGGCTTTGGCTGGGCCACTCAAGGACTTTCACATTCTTGTTCTGAAGCAATTCCAGTGTTGCTTTTGCTGTATGCTTGGGGTTATTATCCTGTTGGAATGTAAATCTTCGATGCAGTCTCAGCTCCTTCGGTGGCCGGAGGTAATAAATGAATGAGCTGATTCTCTTCATTGGTTCTTGTGCTATTGCCTGCAAAACTTTAAGTTGCAGGCTTGGTTGCTGGGGTTGCAGTCGCAGACTTGGATGGGGTTGCGGTTACAGGCTAGGGTCTAGGGACTGCAGTCTAGGGACTTGTGCGATGGTACTGCTTTGCAGATTGTTGCTTGGTGCTTGGATTTTTCAAGCAAGGTCTTTTCATTTGCAGATGCCTGGTGTGTCAGAGCCAAATCATAAGTCTGCTGTAGCATTGCTGTTTTTGCTCTTTGTCCTAGTCTTCAGGTACTTGGAGAAATTTTGTTTGCGATCATCATGTGACCAAAATTGATCAAATGCCATTCCATATTCCCAATACAACAGATAAAGCACCACTCATGCTTTGAGGACTTTTCTTTATTCAAATACTCTTGACCAATTCATGCTTCATAATAAAAATGCAAGAATCTTCTTATTATAAACAATTTACAACAAGCGTGTTCCCTAAATATTATATACGAGCAGTGAAACATCCTTAGCAGAGAAGATGGAGCAAAAATTGATGACATTCAAACAGTGATGGAAAGATTCTGTATTGGCATAATCAAAAGGGATAAAGAAAAATAAAAACATTCCTTGACATACTGATCACAATAAAAACAAGACCGAAAGTCTAACAGTGGTGCAGCCGGGCTTGTTTTATACTTTAGTTGAAGAGGATTGTATGACCTGGGTGGGGATACCAGGTTGCAAATAATGCAAGTATTAATTTTTTTTGAAGTACTGTAAGTCTCTAAACTGTCTGTCACCATGGAAGTGAAGATATTGCAATATCGAAGATTTTTCAAGTTTATTGGTCGGTTGCGTTTGTTATTTTGTCTGTTTGTGTTTCTTACTTGGCAATTATTTATTTATTTTTGACAAGTATGTGATTGTGTGTTTGTGTGTTTGTGCACATGTTTGTTTGTCTGTCCGCTCACTTATACTTGCCTACAGGTCACAATTTTAAACCAATGTTCACAAAACTTCACCAAATGTTAAAGTTTGTGGTCCGACAAAATCCTATATATTTGAGGTCAAAAGGTCAACGTAGGCCAAAGGTCACCAATTTTTTTCAAATTTCTAAAATCCTCAATTTTCATACGATTGACTTGAAATTTTAACAGGATTTACATAGCAGCTTACTGAATTCAACCACCAACTATTTTGGAGATCAACATAGGCCAAAACGGAAACATAGAACAAAAGGTCAACAACCTTTTCAGATTTCTTAAAATCCTCAATTTTCATCCGATTGACTTGAAATTTAAAGAGGACTTGCATATCTCGTCACTGAATTCAACCACCAAGTATTTTTGAGGTCAACATAGGCCAAATTTCTAAAATCCTCAATTTTCATCTGATTGACTAGAAATTTGAAGAGCATTTGCATATCTGGTCACTGAATTCAACCACAAATTATATTTTAGATGAACATCGGCCAAAAAGTCAACATAGGCCAAATTTCTAAAATCATCAATTTTCATCTGATTGACATGAAATTCTAAGAGGATTTGCATATACAGTCACGTGAAAAAGTAAGTACACCCCATGTAGTTTTGACTTTTTCAACATATTTCAACATACAGCTATTTGATCTTCATTTCAACAATATTGATAGATAAAGGTGATATAATATAACAAATATCGTGAAAAATTTACATTTTGTAGTCCATTGTATCTATCTATAATTCCAGTAATCTCTGTGTGTATGTTTGTATGTTTGTATGTTTGTATGTATGTATGTATGTATGTTTGTCTGTGACCGCTGTTTCTCGACAACCACGGGTCCGATATACTTGCAACTTGCCAGGTATATTGCTGGGGACCCGAGGATGTGCCTTTTCAAGGTTTGAAATTAATCGGACAAGTAGTTACCGAGCTATGTCCAAAAAACGATTCAACCAATCAGAGAGCAGCGAGCTATCACGTGTGCGGAACGTGGCGAACAGACTCTGCCTCGGACGGCACATTTGAGAGCGTATTCATTTATTTCACAACTATGTTGGCGCTATGTTGGCGTTAAACTATGTTTTAAAACTAATAAAAACTAATTTGCGATTCTTTCGCTTTCCTGCGCGTTTGGGCACGCTATGGCGATTTCTTTACCAAACTCCGCAAGCCGTTCGCTTTGGACCAAACCATTTCATGTAAATAGAGGGGGGGGATTGTCACCGTACTCGCAAGCCGTTCGCTTTGGACCAAACCATTTCATGTAAATAGAGGAGGGGGATATAATTTTAGATAGAGATATAGTACGGGCATGCCCTAGTAATTTAAATAAACATAAATGCAAATTTCGCATGTGGAAAAAGTAAGTACACCCCTACATTTATCACTACTTCAAATACCTAAAATTAGAATCAGGTGCACCAGCTCAGGTGCAAATGATTATAACATTGTTAGAGAGGATCTTGGAGGAACCTGTCTTATTTAAACCTCAGACATTTAGTTTGGTTTGCTTTTTGTTGTTGAAGTGTGCGGCGTCACCATGCCTAGATCAAAAGAGCTCTCTGAGGCCTTCAGAAAGAAGGTTATAGATGCCTACGAGTCTGGGAAGGGATTTAAAAAGATCTCCAAACAATTTGAAATCAATCATTCGACTGTCCGGAAGATCATCTACAAGTGGAGAAGATTCAAAACAACTGCCAACTTGTTCAGGCCAGGCCGCCCGAGCAAGTTCAGCCCAAGAACAGACCGCAAGATGCTGAAAGAAGTCTCCAAGAACCCCAGAATGTCATCACGGGACCTATAGGTAGCTCTTGCCACTGTTGATGTCAAAGTGCACGAGTCAACCATTAGAAAGAGGCTGCACAAATTTGATCTACATGGGAGGTGTGCCAGGAGGAAACCTTTGCTGTCCAGAAAGACAATCAGGGCAAGACTAAAGTTTGCCAATGAACACCTCAGCAAAGACCAGCACTTCTGGAACAATGTGCTCTGGACAGATGAGTCAAAGGTAGAGCTATTTGGCCACAGTATCTATGTGGAATTTATCTATCAATATTGTTGAAATGAAGATCAAATAGCTGTATGTTGAAATATGTTGAAAAAGACAAAACTTTACATGGGGTGTACTTACTTTTTCAAGTGACTGTATGGTCACTGAATTCAACCACCATCTATTTTTGAGGTCAACATAGGCCAAGTTTCAAAAATCCTCAATTTTCATCCGATTGACTTGAAAATTGAACAGTATTTGCACATGGAGTCAAGAAATAGGGAAACTAACTATTTTTGAGGTCAAAAGGTAAAAGGTCAACTCGAGGTCAACCTTCCAAAATCATAATTTTTCATCTGAAAAATCGTCACTTTTCATCCTGTTGACCCAAGCTTTGATCAAGATCGTCAATTTTAATCTTGATGAAATGGACAATTTGCTGTATCAATGTAAAACTTTTGAGGGGGGGGGGGGGGGGGGATTTGCAAGTATCGTGCTCCGCATGACGTCTTCTTGTTATTCTGTCTATTTGTTTGTTTGTCTGTTTTTCACTGGCCTACAGGTCACAATTCCAAACTGATTGTCACAAAACTTCACCAAGTTGTAGAGGTCATCACAATTGAGAAGCCTATTGATTTTGAGGTCAAAGGTCATCTGGATGGCGAATTTCTAAAATCGCTATTTTTGCTCCAATTGACTTGAAAATTGAACAGCAGTTGTATATTGTCACTAAATTGGGAAACCAACTTTTTTAAGGTCAAAAGGTCAAAGGTCAACTCAAGGTCAAATTTCCAAAATCATCAATTTTCATCTAAAAATCATCACCATACATCCTATTGACCCGAGCTTTGTTCAAGATCGTCAATTTTGATCTTGATGAAATGGACAATTTGATGGATCAATTGCAACCTTTTTTCGGGGGGGGAGGGGGAGGGAGATGGTGGATTTTGAAAGTATCGTGCTCTGCATGACGTCTTTGTGTTTGTCTGTTTGTGATCAAGATATCTCAAAATGTTGCGGGCAGATTCAAATAAAATTTGGCAGGGAGGTAGTGTATGTGACAAGGACAAAATTATTAGATTTTGGTGAAGATCCGGATTGGGATCCGGCTAGTAGAATTTTTAAAGTGATTATTCACCATTGAGAGATGGGGCCAAAAACGATACATACCAGGATATCTTAAAAAGTTATGGATGGATTTGGACGAAACTTTGCAGAGAGTTTGGGTGTGTGACAAGGACGAATAGATTCAATTTTGGTGAAGATCTGAATGTGGATTCAGATAACAGAATTATTTCATTTTTAAGTGATTCTTCACCATTGAGAGATCCGGTGAAAAGCGATATATAACATGATATTTAAAAACGTTATGGCCGAGTTATGACTAAACTTGGTGGACGAGTTGGTTAGGTGACGAGAACACACTGATTAGATTTTGGTTCAGGTCCGAATCCAGATCCAGCCTATCAGTGGGATACAAAACGTAAACTGTTCACCTGGTGGAGGTATGTGCTCTACCGAGTGCCGTTCTAGTTCTATATGTTTCGAGTCAACAATGACCTAGGTGGGGATACACCTAGTGTACGCCGCTTCAACCCAGTAACTTTGTAACAACATAATGAATGCACTCTGTAACAACAATAATATTTACTGTATTACTATTATTAACGTTATTGTTATTACGAAAACAACACTACTGTATGAAGAAACCTGGGCTAATTTGTCTGAACCTGCTTGAAGGTGAGGCATGCAGGTATGAAGCCTAAGGTCTATACGTATTGTGTCGTTGGAAGAGCCAGCCATAACACCTATGGTTTCAATATTTGATGGTCATTTTAAAAGTCGGTTTGTTTGTGTTTCACACTGAATGAAAAACATAAAGGTAGAGAGAGCATGGCGGTTATGATATATGACAGGTTCGACGACATGTTCAGCCTTATCTGCATAAAAATAAAAATGGTGGTGTGTGGAGTCAGCTGTCATACGCCATAATTATATCACAGACGTAATCACATCACATCAACCCTGTCATGTGACCAGATCCTGAGGTCTGATTGGTGTACGTTTGTGAGGGAGATACATACATACATTCAGACAGACAAACACTGTTCTTGACGGCTTTGCTGTACGGGCTAAGCCGTAAAAACTCAAATGGAACTTATCTGGACACATAGCATGAACAGAGACAAGAATTACAAACCAGCAACCTTGTGAAGGTCCTTAAAGAAGCAAGGTGCGATCAAAGATCAGATTGAGATGAAATGGAAACATTTGCTGCAATGCAATGACATCAAATTGCTTTGAAGAAAAAACGGATTGTACGGTGTTGAGGGAAGCTTTGGACCCGAGGTTAACGAAATGAGGTGGACGAACGAGTTTGCTCAAATCAAATCATACAATATCCATGCTCACATGAGTGTGTGGTGACAGAGGGCAAAAATGAATACACTGACATTGGAGTCACAAATGGTTGCAACAAATGAACAGGAAAAGAGAGAGATAGCGAGATATATATATATATATATATATATATATATATATAGAGAGAGAGAGAGATAGAGAGAGATAGAGATAGAGATAGATAGAGATAGAGATAGAGAGAGATAGAGATAGAGAGAGATAGAGATAGAGAGAGATAGAGATAGAGAGAGATAGAGATAGAGAGAGATAGAGATAGAGAGAGATAGATAGAGATAGAGAGAGATAGAGAGAGATAGATAGAGAGAGATAGAGATAGAGATAGAGATAGAGATAGAGATAGAGAGAGAGAGAGAGATAGAGAGAGATAGAGAGAGATAGAGATAGAGATAGAGATAGAGATAGAGAGAGATAGAGAGAGATAGAGATAGAGAGAGATAGAGAGAGATAGAGAGAGATAGAGATAGAGAGAGATAGAGAGAGATAGAGATAGATAGAGATAGAGATAGAGATAGAGATAGAGAGAGATAGAGATAGAGATAGAGAGAGATAGAGAGAGATAGAGAGAGATAGAGATAGAGATAGAGATAGAGATAGAGAGAGAGAGAGAGAGAGAGAGAGAGAGAGAGAGAGAGAGAGAGAGAGAAAGAAAAAGAAAGGCAGAGGAAACAGATATGTACAAGTGTTCGGTTGTTTCAGGTTCACCAGTGAAGATCGAAAGACAGTGGGTGGAGATGAGAGATGACTGATGACTTGAGATGGTGTTGTAATGCCTGCTCAAAACTCAGGAGGGAAGATGAGGATTGGACTCCCAGTTGTGAGCCACTCATCCACTGCCTTTTCCCCTTGAATAAGATCGTTCAACGCTCGATCACCGTAATTGTCCAGAGCATCTCTTTGCTTTTGACAGAAATTTGGAATGCCATCCAGGCCCGGGCCTTTGAATTTTGACATTTCTGTGAGTCATTTTCTAATTATCTGTTTGCCAATTATCAATCTAGGCATATCCCCTCAATGTTGTTTCTTCTTTTTCAAGTTTGAGATCCATTACGTCTCCTTGTTGTCTTCTTTTCAGTTTTCATAAATCCAATTCCACCGTTTTTCTAGTTTGTCTTTTTCCAGGGCGTGGGGTTTGCAACATTCTGCTTCTCTTTCCTTAGTTGTATATTGAATCGTATCGGTTTGTTTTCAAACAGCTAGTCATAACATCCGCCCACCTTTGGTAGCGGAGGTAATGTTTTTACCTGTCTGTTTGTTGGTCTGCTTGTGAGAGCAGGATATCTCAAAAACATTTGGACAGATTCGGACGAAACTTGGTAGACAGGTTAGGTGTGTGAAAAGAACAAGCCGATTCTATTTTGGTCAGGGTCCGGATGTAGATCTGGCCTGTCAGTGGGATACAAAACGTACACTGTTCACCCTGGTGTATGTATGCGCTCTACTGAGTGCTGTTCTACTTACCTCTGCCACCAAAGGTGGATGGAGGTTATGTATTCACCCCTGTCTGTTTGTTTGTTTGTGAACAGGATATCTGGAAAGGTTGTCAGGGATTCGGCCGAAATTTGGTGGAGAGATTGGGTCTGTGACAAGGACGAAATGATTCGATTTGGGTGAATATCCGGGTCTGGATCTGGATCCGAGAATTTTTTATGTGATTCTTCACCATTGAAATATATTTGAAAAAATATGTATATCACGATATCTCTAAGCTGCACTGCAATACCAGTACTGCAAGTTGGTTTATAGCTTTGATTTTGTCATTGGTGAGAGGGATGATTTCAGAATCAGTGTTATTCTGCATAGCTCATCTTTGCTGATTATTATTTGACGCATTTTTGTGCTGTATCTTTTTCCACTCAAGCTGTGGACCTTCTTATTGTTCTGAAGTATTTGTAGGATGCTTCGTTTTCGCGTTCCTGTATTGTTGTGCTTCCATTGATTAAGATAGTTCTTTTTTTTTTTTACCAGAAAGAAATGTGCATTTGGCACATTTGTCAAGACCAAATTCCATTTGAATGTCCTCTGAGTACTGCTTTACTAGTCGGAGTTGATCGACCAATTTGTTATCATTTGGTGCGAAGAGTTTCAGATCATCCATGTGCAGTAGATGTGTCACCTTTGTAGGTTCTTTGGTCATTTGTCTTTTGGACGTTAGATTGTATCCATGTCCTTGTTCATTGATGAGGTTACTCAGTGAGTCCAGAGCCAGACAAAACAGGAGGGGGGAAAAGCTGTCACCTTGTAAGATACCACGTCGTATCTTTAACCCTGGGATTTCGATCTTTTCTCCCAAGTGAGGTAGTATCAGCATTGTATTCCAGAGAGTCATTGCTTTGTCTATCAGTGTGACTATTTGAGGGTTAACTACTTGCATGCAGGGGTGTCTAGAGAAGGGGACAGGGTGGGGGTTGCTGCCTCTGGGCCTGGGGTCCGTTGAAGGGCCCGGGCTCCTCCTGTTTTTTTGTTTTTTTTTTAAACAGTACAGTGAAACCCCTCAACAGCTCATCCTCATTTCCTCTGTTATGTTTAAACCCAGAAGCTGATTTGGCTTTCCTTGCCGGCATTATTGCCGGAAACAAAACAACATTTACCTCTGTTAATGGTACAGTTTCAAACTTTACAGAAAATGGTTATCAACCAGAAATGTGCATTACAAAGAAATGGGTTTGTATCCTCTTTGTCCAAAAAATAATATTAACCATCTCCTCACGTATTTTTTTTGCCAATATTATGGAGAAATAGTGTTCAGCAGTCAAGGGTGCGAATTGACTCGCTCAGTCTAAACGCCCGGCTATCTCCTTTATTTTCGATCACACGGCTAAATAAAAGTGATAATTTGTTGTTAAAAAGTTTTGTTTTTCATGAAAGAAAGTTCCTTAAAAAGTTATAAAAGAGAGAAATGGTGGGGGTGGGGCACCGAGGTTGGTTGCCTCGGGTCCCGTACTGGCTCTCGATGCTCCTGCTTGCATGCATTTTATAATACATTAATTTGGGACACTATCAAAGGCGTTTTTGAAATATATCCAAGCTGTGGATAAGTTGGTTTGCAATTTTCATGTGTGGTCTTGTTTAATAACAAATGGTCTCTAGTTCCATAACAGCCTCTCTTACATCCTTTCTGTTCTGCCTCTACAGCTCCTTGTTGAGTGAGGTTTTTGTAATGGTAACCGCTCTCCAGTGTGGGTGAAAACTATGCAAGTTCAAATGCTGTTTTGAAATATAATTCTTATCACAAACAGATCATTTGTAAGGATGCTCTTCTGTATGGACTATCATGTGCTTTTTCAAATAGCTTTTTTGAGAGAAACCTTTATCACATACAGAGCACTTGTGTGGGCGTTCTGTAGTATGGATGGTACGATGGAGGTTGAAGCTGTCTTTGAAAGAAAAATCCTTATCACAAATGGAGCATTTGTAAGGACGCTCTCCTGTATGGATTATCAAATGCTTTTTCAAATTGCTTTTTTGAGAGAAAGATTTACAACAGACAGAGCAGGTGTGAAGTTGCTCTCCTGTGTGGGTGGTATTGTGGATGCTCAATTTCTGTTTGGATATAAAATCCATATCACAAATAGAGCATTTGTAGGGACGCTCTCCTGTATGGTTCCTCATATGCAATTTCATTGTGCCTTTTTGAGAGAAACCTTTATTACAAATACAGCACTTGTACGGGAGCTCTCCAGTGTGGATGACACTATGACTGTTCAAGTTCTGTTTTGAAATAAAATACTTATCACAAATAGAACATTTGTAAAGACCCTCTCCTGTGTGAATCTTCATATGCATTTTCAAACTGCGTTTTTGAGAAAAAGCTTTATCACAGACTGAGCACTTTTGAGAGCGTTCTCCCCTGTGGATGATACCATGGATGTTTAAGCTATTTTTAGAAATAAAGCTCTTATGACAAATAGAGCATTTGTAAGGCCGCTCTCCTGTATGAATCCTCATATGCAATTTCAAACTGTTTTTTACCGGGAAAGCTTTGTCACAGACAGCACACTTGTGTGGGCGCGCTCCTGTGTGGATGGTACTATGGAGATTCAAGCTCTGTTTGGACATAAATTCCTTGTTACAAATGGAACATTTATTTGGGCATTCGACTGTGTGGATGGTACTGTGGATTTTCAACCTTTGTTTAGATATAAAATCCTTTTCACAAACAGAGCATTTGTAAGGATGATCTCCTGTATGGATTCTCATATGCATTTTCATTGTGCCTTTTTGAGAGAAAGATTTATCACAGACTAAACACTTGTGTGGACGCTCTCCAGTATGGATGGTACTATGACTGTTCAAGCTCTGTTTAGAAATAAAATCCTTGTGACAAATAGAGCACTTGTAAGGACGCTCTCCCGTATGGATATTCATATGCAATTTTAAACTGCGTTTTTGAGAGAAAGCTTTATCACAGACAGAGCATTTGTGTGGGCGCTCTCCCGTGTGGGTGATACTATGGATCTTTAAGCTTTTTTTACATCTGAAATGCTTCTCACAAATAGAGCATGTGTAAGGACGTTCTCCTGTATGGATCCTCATATGCAATTTTAAACTGCGTTTTTGAGAGAAACATTTATCACAGACAGAACACTTGTGAGGGTATTCTCCAGTGTGGACGATACCATGGACATGCAAGCACTGTTTGGATATAAAATCCTTATCACAAATAGAGCATTTGTGGGGGCGCTCTCCGGTGTGTGTGATGCTATGGAAGTTCAATTGCTGTTTTGAAATAAAATCCTTACCACAAATCGAGCATGTGTAAGGACGCTCTCCTGTATGGATCCTCATGTGCATTTTCAAATTGCTTTTTAATGAGAAACCTTTATCGCAGAAAGAGCACTTTTGCGGATGCTCTCCAGTGTGGATGACACTATGGACGTTTAAGCTCTGTTTAGAAATAAAATCCTTATCACAAATAGAGCATTTGTAAGGACGCTCTCCTGTATGGATCATTGTATGCATTTTTAAACTGCGTTTTTGAGAGAAAGCCTTATCACATACAGAGCACTTGTGCGGCCATTCTCTAGTATGGATCCTCATGTGTATTTTGACATTTCTCGTTGAAGCAAAATCCATCCTGCACACATTACATTTATAACACATTTGCTTTTCAACAACCTTTTTTTGTTTGTTTGATTTCATATTAATCTTTGTACTGTTTTGACCAGACCTGCACTTGTATTTTGAATGTAGTGAGTCTTGCTCTCGTGATTGTTTCTTCACAAAAGAATTCTTCTTCACTGTCAAGCTGCCACTGGACTTTATTTTTCCAATAGTACTTCTTGATTGTTCTACAAAAAAAACAAAAAAAAGAAGAAATCATTTTCCATTTTTTGTCAAACTCAAAGTGCAAAATATTTTAGATTCTAAAATAATAAAATATACACTGTATTCTTTTCCTGGATGTCCAGGCCTTGACTTGTACTCAGAATCAACTTGTCAAAAAGGTGTAATACATTCAATTGAATAAATGGAATTTTTTTGCAAAGTGTGATTTTTTCAGAAAAAAAAAAATTTGTATAATTTTTAATTTGAAACAGTCACAGAAATCGTTGTCCAAACCGTTTGCTGATTGTGTGAGCAATTAAACGTTAATCCGCACACTGACGCATGCAAAATTATCAAATCAATGAGTACTCACTCAACAATTACGTTTGAGCAATATCTTACAATCCCAATCATATGTATCCATCCTTAATATGTCATCTCAAAATGCCTCCCGTAAAGTCACGCAAGTCGTACATGGCAGATTTTCAGTTGGAAGTTAACTTTGTTAAGGAAAATGGCGAATATGGCTACACACAGGAAATACAGTATGAGCAAAAATTGTAGCTTCTTTTAGATGCTTTACCTCTAAATGATAACAAAGATGTTGAAAAACTATTTAAATTGCTAATTTATCCAAAACGCTGTCCCATAAATTATTTAAATTAATATCCACATAACAGCTCTTTAATATTCAGGATCATGGACGTGCTGTTGGCAGCGATGCGGTTTTCTTTATTTTTTTGTACACTCAGTCGAGGCTCGTATAAGACCTAACACAAAGAACATATACCAAAGGGAGCGGGAGACAAGGGGGGACAAAAAGGGAAGCGCGACAACAGTAGGCAACAGGAACATCAGGAGATCTGTGGAAAAGAGAAGGTTGGGCAGGGTACATGGGATAAACAGATGGACACTATAGGGGCTTTCTGGAAAGAAAACAGGGAATTTGAATTAGGTGGGTTTGGGGTGGATTAACGGGAGTAGAAAAGATCAAGGTTTTGGATGGGGGAAGATATGAGATGGTGGTGAACAGCTGTTTTAAAGACCTGGAGGGAGAAGTGGGATTGAAGAGAGTGTGGGAGTTTGTTCCAGAGGCGGGAAAAAAGAGGAAAGAAAGAGTGAAGGTGAGCAGATAGTCTTAATGTTGGCGGTTTCACCAGAAGAGGGTTGCTGGCAGATCTTGTGCGACCTGTAGGAATATTTGGGGGACAGAGCACAGACAGAGCAGGGGGTGCAAGGCTGGAGAGGAGTCGATAGAAGATAGAAGGTAGAAGACCGCCAACCTGCCTGTGGTGAAAGGCTCTCAGAATCGGCTCCATCGTGGAAGAAACCAATGATCCTAAAAGCCTTGGTTTCTACAGCGTGAAGCCGCACTAGGTATTTATGAGGCAGGAGCACCAGCCGAGATGGGAGAGCAGTACTCCATCAAGCTGCGGATGAAAGCTTTGTATGTGTTGAAAAGCTCAGTAATGCCAAGAAAGGACTTTGCACGATGGAGGATAGAAATGTGGCTTTCCTAGGAAAAATCATGGCAGATAGTGAGAACCAAAAGCTTGAGTGACAGAACTTCTTCGTGAGGTTTGTTAAGAAAGTATATGGAAGGGGTTTCCAGACTTTTTTGGAGAGGAAAGGTGAGAGTGTGAGGTTTGTCAGGATTGAAAGACATGTTCCACATGTTTGACCAGTTTGTGATTTTATTCAGGTCTGCAGAGAGTGAAGAGGCTGCTGCCTGCCAATCTGAGGAATGAGAGATGGAGCAGCAGAGAGTGGAGCCATCAGCAAAGAGATAGCCAGGATTTTCCAGAGAGTCGGAGAGATCATTGATGAAGATGAAAAAAGCCCAGGGCCCAGAACACTGCCTTGAGGAACTCCAGCCTGAACAGGAAGAGGAGATGAGAGAATTCCATTTAGATCAACACGTTCACTACGACAGGAGAGTCTAGAAGTCTAGAAGTTTGATAGCTGCTTGACAACCAGCCCAGTCAGCCTCAGTGAAATTCCAGACTCGTTTGAAGTGAGGTGGCTCTCTGAGAATGGCCAGAGAGATGTCACATTAACAAGCATATAATCAGATGAACCAATTGAGGCAGAAGAAGAACAGCAGATATTTGCAGCGATATTAGTCATAACCAAATACAGACAACATTATGTACCATTGATTGAGACCCGGGTCGAGAAATTGACAGATTGTGTCAGTCACAATGAGTCGCAGAAGTCCTTTGCTGAGGTGTCATGGCAGGTGCGAGGGGTACCCATGCCCAGCCAGCTGGCATGATGAAAATTTAAATTGCCACATGTGAGGAAGAGAGAGTTGGGATGAGCGGATATAAGTTGGTCCATGTTGTCCGACAGCGAGATGTAAATGGAGTCCTCAATGTTTGGAGGACGGTACAACACACACATGAACAAAAGGTGGGAGTGGAGAGGAAGCCGCAGCCAGAGGTACTCCTGGGGGTGGGGTGGAGAGAGGGCAGTGCAGGGAGAGTGAGGAAGAGAGTCTTTGATAAATGTAGCAACCCCACCACCCAGACGAGACTCAGATCTATCATACCGGAGGAAGGAGTAATCAGGAAGGTCTCATCGTCTCAACTAAGAAGTCAGACACGTCTTGAAGGAGGAAGTTTTCTGTTAAGCAGATGAAGTCTGGTTTGTTATAAGTAACCTGTATGGAGAGATCAATCAGGTTTGAGCAAATGCCCAGATGTTTGAGGTCCATACCATTAAGAAAGAAGGAGCCTCAGGTAGGGGATGGTGGGGGAGAGGGGATGGTGGGGGAGGGTAAGTTGAGGGAGGAGAGGGGGAAGTAGGGAGAGATGTTGCCGATGTCAGATTGCAGAAGAGCTGGGAGAGAGGGCAGGAGGAGAAGGAGAACAAAAGCTTAAGTGATGATGGGTTGAGGAATTGTGACAATAAGCGTTGTGACAGTGTCAGGGAGGAATCTTGTCAGGAAAACCTGCATGGTTCTGATTGACTGACAGTTTTGCTAACGACTGTAGTTGATCTAGCTTAATCTTATACTCCAAATCGACATATCTATCTATAATTCCAGTAATCTCTGTGTGTTTGTTTGTCTGTGACCGCTGTTTCTCGACAACCACGGGTCCGATATACTTGAAACTTGCCAGGTATATTGCTGGGGACCCGAGGATGTGCCTTTTCAAGGTTTCATATTAATCGGACAAGTAGTTACCGAGCTATGTCCAAAAAACGATTCAACCAATCAGAGAGCAGCGAGTTATCACGTGTGCCGAACGTGGCGAACAGACTCTGCCTCGGACGGCACATTTGAGAGCGTATTCATTTATTTCACGTTGGCAAACTATGTTGCCGCTATGTTGGCGTTAAACTATGTTTTAAAACTAATTAAAACTAATTTGCGATTCTTTCGCTTTCCTGCGCGTTTGTGCACGCTATGGCGATTTCTTTACCAAACTCCGCAAGCCGTTCGCTTTGGACCAAACCATTTCATGTAAATAGAGGGGGGGGATTGTCACCGTACTCGCAAGCCGTTCGCTTTGGACCAAACCATTTCATGTAAATAGAGGGGGGGGATTGTCACCGTACTCGCAAGCCGTTCGCTTTGGACCAAACCATTTCATGTAAATAGAGGGGGGGGGGGGGATTGTCACCGTACTCGCAAGCCGTTCGCTTTGGCTTTGCGAATGGACCAAACCATTTCATGTAAATAGAGGGGGGGGGGGATATAATTTTCGATATATATATAGTACGGGCATGCCCTAGTCTATGAATAATGGAAAGAAAAATGGGGAAATTAGCCAATTCGACTTGCAAACCACATCGACATGTACGCCGGAATATACGATATTCTGCATTCAAAATATCAAGGGCTGAATTTACGAAAGGCGTTTAAAAATTAGACTCGGGTAGAAATGCCAATGTGCGATGATCACCAGTTTAAAGTTCGTCGCAAATCGCCGAAGAGTGATTAATCTAATGCACAATCAAAACCTCATCATAAGCATTTAAATCACAACAAAACTTTTAAATGTGGGCAACCACATGTTTAAGAGTATGTTGAAGGCCTTGAATCAAACATAGCATGATTTTTAATTGTTTCTTAACATGGGATGGTGAATATCGTATAGATGCGTTAGGAGTGCTTGAAATAGCTCAAAAGAAGGCAGAAGAGGATAGTAATGTGGCAATATTAAATTGGTCCAGTGTTACAAACTCTCAAATGAATCATTTTGGTGCTGTTGAATCTTGTGTAAGATGACCTGGATTAACCTGCGATGAGGAGCAATGCGCTGAATCCCCTTCAACAATTGTCTGTGGTGCTGCGATTCTATGCAAGTGCATCATTTAAATTTGGATGTTCGAGATATGTGCGGTGTCTCAAAGGCTAATCAGATGTTTGGACATGTACAACTCATTGGCTGTTTATCTCCCTTCACAAATTGCTCTCTGGTCGGGCGGATTAGCTGTGTGCGTACAACGATATTTTTGACAGCGTTTAATGTTTATGCGTGTGTTTGCAAGATGCAAGATGCTCACTGTGATTATTATGAAGAAGAAGATGATTTATATTTGACGACATCTGTGCTTGGCTTGGAGACGTATTTAATGCACGCCAACTTGGCTGGAGTGAGGGATTCTGGATGCTGTGAGCAACAGCTTAGACAATCCTCATTAATGGGTAAGGAGGGCTCTTTTTGTGGAATATTATATCATACGTATAATTTCGCAAATGAAATGTAATCGAATTGTAACAAGATATATGCATGATTGTATTTGCATGTATGCCTGTTTTTCTTGGATCGGTGCTGTGACAGTTTGAGTGAAAATAGCCTACCTTTGACCACAAGAGGCATCTATCGGATTCATTACACTCACTAAGTAACGTTTGTAAATTCAGCCTTAAATGGTCATTTTAAAGGTTTCTGCTCACCAGGTGCAGAACAGGCAGTGCTGTCATTTGTCAAAGGAACATCCGACTCTTCCTTTACAGAAGCGTATCTCAAAGCTTCTGAGAGAGAAGAATCATTTTTGTTTTGTATGCATTCCACTTTCACAGGATAGACATCACCTGCACACAATTCAGGGTCAGTATTTTGCAGGACACAAAGTTTAAAACTTCCAAATATAAATCAGGTCAACAAGACATTTAATCAATCAAGAAAAAGGATTTTCTAAATATCACAGAATTACTACACCGTTCCAGGACATTTGGTCCAGGTCTTTCCTGCAACCTCCTCCCAGCACATGTATCAAAATAAGACATTGCTGCTGAGACAGCCAGCTCCAAAACTTACGATGAAGCTACTTTTCCAATGCCTTTTTTGAAAATACCCCATTTGATGTAGCACACTCTGTTATGTGGTGTAGCATACTTTCCCCCCCCCCCCCCCCGAGGCATGCTTCTTTGATGCACGTTAAAATAGCCAAGAATAGAATAACGCACATGTGACGCGTTGTTCAGTCCACAACAAAACCATCACAGCAACAACAAGCGAAGAAAAAGTGACGACGTCGACGCAAGGTACGCACACGGCACGTACGCACGCACACGTCATGTCCGAATGCGTGCACAACCGTAACGGGTTCTCGGGGGAAAAAAAGGCAAAATGTTTTGCAACACCCCTTAATAGAGCAGTTCACCGACGTGCATTGACAATATTAGAGGATTGATGCAATCCTCTGAAGAAATACGATAATATTAAATTGGTCCAGTGTTACAAACTCTCAAAGGAATCATTTTGGCGGCTGCTGAATCTTGTGCAAGATGACCTGGAATAACCTACGATGAGGAGCAATGTGCTGAATCCCCTTCAACAATTGTCTGTAGTGCTGCGATTCTATGCAAGTGCATCATTTAAATTGGATGTTCGAGATATGTGCGGTATCTCAAAGGCTAATCAGATGTTTGGACATGTACAACTCATTGGCTGATTATCTCCCGAAACAAATTGCTATCTGGATGGGCGGATTAGCTGTGCGCGTACAACGATATTTTTGACAGCGTTTAAGGTTTATGCATGGATTTGCAAGATGCTCACTTCGTGCCATTCGTAAATTCAGCCTTAAATGGTAATTTTGTAGGTTTCTGCTCACCAGGTGCAGAACAGTCAGTGCTGTCATTTGTCAAAGGAACATCCGACTCTTCCTTTACAGAAGCGTATCTCAAAGCTTCTGAGAGAGAAGAATCATTTTTGTTTGGTGTGCATTCCACTTTCACAGGATAGACATCACCTGCATACAATTCAGTGTCAGTCTTTTGCAGGACACAAAGTTGAAAACTTCAGGTCAACAAGACATTTAATCAATCAAGAAAAAGCATTTTCTAAATATCACAGAATTACTACACCATTGCAGGACATTTGGTCCATGTCTTTACTACAACCTCCTCCCAGGACATGTATCAAAATTTGACATTGCTGCTGAGACAGCTGGCTCCAAAACATACGATGAAGCTACTTTTCCAATGCCTTTTTTGAAAATACCCCATTTGATGTAGCATACCCTGTTATGTGGTGTCGGTGCTGCTGAATGACATCTCTGTATGATGGTATGACAATATAGTCAGGTTCAGTATGTCCAGATTTAAAGTTTCGTTGGATTTTTTGGGGGATTTGGAAAACTATATATTTTTGGAAACTATATTGTATATTCAGTCAGAAAACCAATGTTGCGATTTGCACAGACTCCTGTATGGCGGCCATCTTGGATTTTCAAAATTGCCACCGTAGAACTAATGTTTCTCAATATCTCAGCTTCTAAATAACATAGAGCTTTGATTCTAACGGCTAAACATACATTTTCAAGGGCCCCGAATCCAATGGTAACAAGTTTGATAAGCTAAACATGACCATAGAGCTCCTATGTGGCGGCCATCTTGGATTTTTCAAACTGGCCGCCGTAAAATTGATGTTTCTCAGGATCTCATCTTCTAAATAAGACGGAGCTTTGATTTTTCTAAATCCCAAAAACAATCCAACGAAATCTAAAATCTGGACATGCTGAACCTGACTGTGTTGACTGTAATGAGAAATACTATTCTACTGCGAGTGTTTTGCCCTTTGTGGGCCTTTGTGGCATACTGCCAAATAACACAGATACTCCTAATGTTCATGAGAACTTAAAATCTGTTTACGGGTGGACCAGCTACTAAAGTAATAAGTTTGATCCCCAGGGTACAGCTGAGGAAAATAATTAGTTTACAGCGTGTGTTTTTGTATTATTTATATACTGAGCAATATACCTGATATTGTGGTGATGGTGGTAGTGTATTTGTAGCCTATTATACATCAATATGTCTGTGGTGGTGGTTGTATATATCGGTGACGGTTCCCTTTGCTTTGCTGTCTTTGCAGGTTCTACATGTCACATTATGAGTGAGATGCAACAAGATGGTGAAGGGGCGGGGCAAGCCCAGGAGTCCACGAACTGTAAGCAGTGCATTTTATGCAAGGCTGATGTCAAGAAAGGATCCTTGGTGTTAAACCCCAGAATAGATTCCTACCAACATTTATTGAAGACAATAGAAGAAAGGGCCAGTTTGCATGATGGCATCTACGTTCAAGTCCATAAACAACTCCAAAACAGCACAAAAGAAACACTCTCTACAGAGAAGGCAGTTTGGCATCGCACTTGTTACTCCAGTGCAACTAACAAGAGCGAGATACAACGTGCCAGAGACCGCCATGCGCATGCAGTAACAACTGGACACTATACTGCAAAAAAACGCAGACAGAAGAGAGGAAGCACAGAAATGGACGAGCCAGGCTCATCAACATCTGATGCAACATCCCCGTTCACACACTCGTGTACAGTGCCACTGGATAAAGAGCAGTGTTTCTTCTGCCAAAAAGATGATGGCCACTACTCTACCAGGTTAGGACTGAAAATGCTGGTCAAGAGCTTAGAGAGGCTGTAGAGAAGTCCCAAGATGCATTATTGAAAACACGATTCAACACATGTATCTCACCAGGTGATGCACACGCAATTGACCTTCGGTACCACAAATCTTGTTGGAGAAGACATGTGTTCCATGTAGTACGAGACAGACCTAGCGCAAACAGAAGCAGCGCAGACAAAGAACTATTGCTGCAACGGGCATGTCTGATTGAGATGATCAACCTGATAGATGTCAAAACACAAAACCAAGGTTATCTCTCCGTGGATGACATTGAAACTACTTATGTCAATATGATTGGCGCAGAACACTTGGAAAAGCATGTACCTACATTCAATAGAAAGTGGCTGAAAGAAAGAATTGTCACTGAGTTGCCAAGCGTGACATCTGTTCTCCAAAAAGACCGAAGAAAATCGGCCATCCTCTACTGTCCAGATGCATGTGAGGAAAGCATGGTTCATTCTGCAATCACAAGTGATGGCGATGACGAGAACAACATGAAGACAATCTACAATGCAGCACAAGTGATACGGAAGAGCATCACAGAATTCATTAAGAAGGACCAGGAAGCAAATACCATACAGGTGTCCAGCGATATCAACGATGTTCCGGCTGAACTATACACCATGATCCGCTGGGTAATGGTAGGGCCTGTCGATATGCTGGAAACTGAGAAGAGGACCAGTGTTGTTGACAGATCAACACTCACTGTGAGTCGGAACATCATGTATGGATTCAAATCCAACAGACAGGTGAAGTACAAACCAAGCAGCGAATCCGCAACTGGTGGATGGGATGGTACTTGTGCATAAGCTGACAAAGAAACCAGCCACTGTAGTGAAAGTCAACGATCTGGGTGAATGCGTCAATGACAGACTCATGTCTCTAACAAAAGATTGTGATGAGATCATACTGGTCTTTGACACGTACAAAAACGATTCTCTGAAGAGTGCTACCAGGGCTAAAAGAAGGCAAGGAAAGGATGCAGTACAGTATCAAGTCAGAGATGACACCAACATCAAACATCCCAATGAGCAGATTCCTTTCTCATGACAAAACAAAGGCTGATCTGACTGACTATCTGGCAGCGAAAACTCTAGAATACAACAGTCACTCATCCAAGTTGATCATCACGTCTGCTTCAGGGCGTACTAGGAGCAACAGTGACCTGCTCTTCGAGGACAACAACCATGAAGAAGCTGACATCCTGTTGATCCACCAGGCCGTGCTGGCATCCCAGCGAAACCCACATGATGCGCAGTTGGTGTTCTTCTCTCCCGACACAGATGTCCTGGTACTAGTCATAGCAAACTATGACCTACTGCTGAGGAATACATCCATTTCCATGGCCTCTGGAATACTTCAAATAGAGCCACTGTGGACAGCTCTAGGGGTCGAAAGAGCAAAGGCGTTGCCAGCCTTTCATGCTTTCACAGGGGCAGACAACACTGGGAGGTTCTCTCGAATAGGCAAAGCAACCTGGCTGCATGTCTACCTCAAAGCAAGTGAAGATGTCATAGACACCGTGCGAATGCTTTCAGATGCAACTGAAGTGACGGAGGACATGTTGTCCACACTAGCTAACTTTGTATGCGCTGCTTACTCTCCAAATGGCATCCACATCGACAGCATCCCCGAACTACGATGGTATCTCTTTTGCAAACACATGGCAGAAAGTGACAGGCTTCCTCCTACTCTTGGAGCTCTCAAGCAGCACATCCTTAGAGTCCATATCCAAGCCAGAGTGTGGGGTCAGGCAAGCATTGCTCAACAGGATCCTCAGCTGAATCCCCTGCAAAACGGCTTTTACAAAGACACGGATGGACAAGTGAAACCAACCACAACTGAGGAGCCTCCAGCCCCCAAGGCCATCATTCAAATGGTTAGATGTCAGTGCAAAACAGACTGTTCTTCATCTAGATGTTCCTGCAGAACAAACAACTTGGCTTGTACAGACCTTTGTCAGTGTGACATCCAGTGCCAAAATGATGAGGACTCTCAAGATGTGATGAACGAAAGCGATGATGAGGATGATGATGACTTTACTCAATGATGAATCAAAGCTCTGTGCTCTTTAGAAGATGAGTTACATCAGTTTTACGGCGGCCAGTTTGAAAAATCCAAGATGGCCGCCACATAGGAGCTCTATGGTCATGTCTAGCTTATCGAACTTGTTACCATTGGATTCGGGGCCCTTGAAAATGTATGTTTAGCCGTTAGAATCAAAGCTTTATGTTGTTTAGAAGCTGAGATATTGAGAAACATCAAGTTTACGGCGGCCAGTGTGAAAAATCCAAGATGGCCGCCACATAGGAGCTCTATGGTCATGTCTAGCTTATCGAATTTGTTACCATTGGATTCGGGGCCCTTGAAAATGTATGTTTAGCCGTTAGAATCAAAGCTTTATGTTGTTTAGAAGCTGAGATATTGAGAAACATCAATATACAGCGGCCAGTTTGAAAGATCCAAGATGGCCGCCACATAGGAGCTCTATGGTCAAGTCTAGCTTATCGAAGTTGTTACCATTGGATTCGGGGCCCTTGAAAATGTATGTTTAGCCGTTAGAATCAAAGCTCTTTGTTATTTAGAAGCTGAGATATTGAGAAAAATTAGTTCTACGGTGGCAATTTTGAAAATCCAAGATGGCCGCCATACAGGAGTCTGTGCAAATAGCAACATTGGTTTTCTGACTGACTATACAATATAGTTTCCAAAAATATATCGTTTTCCAAATCCCCCAAAAATTCCAACGAAATTACATAGTGAACCTGACTAATATGACAGTGTGGGCAGTATGATATCTCTGTCCATGTAACCAACATTTAGCCAATCATAGGCGTTATCTAATCAGGTTGAGATAATGACATGAGGAATATGTATCTGCAATATGAATAGTACAGCAGGGACATCGGGAGATCTGTGGAAGGGAGAGGGCTGGGAGGGTGGAGGGGGGGGGGGGGATCAGGGTGGGGGTCGGAGTGAGGTATAAAAAAATTGGACATCACTAGGACTTTCAGGAAAGGAGATAATAAAGGGAGCGGGAGACAAGAGGGGGAGAGAAAGGGGCGCCAAATTGATCCATATAGCTGCATGAAGAAGTTCATGTATTTTAACCAATAGGTGTAGGGCGCCCCTTTATATTCGCTTTTCGAGAGCATTACTTGGTTCCTCATAAGAACACATGGGTAGTACAGCATGCACACGAGATTTTTTTTGAATGTCCCTTCTTTTCTCATGTTTGGCATTTTATGCAAGCTATGGAATGTCCCTTCTTTTCTATACTTTGCCACATGGCACAGACCACATAAAAGGTCTTTTTCTATGCCCCTGACATTTTCCCCCAAGAATAACAACAAAACTTTAAATTTTGGCAACCACATGTTTCAGAGTGTGCTTAAGGCCTTGAAACAAGCATTGCAAGACTTTTAATTGGAAGTTAACATGAGATCGGAAATATCATACATATGCGTTAGGAGTGCTTCAATTAGTTCAATAGAAGGCAGAACATGATAGTAATAAGGCAGTTCACCAACGTGCATTGAGAATATTAGAGGATTGATGCAATTCTCTGAAGAAATACGATAATATTAAATTGGTCCAGTGTTACAAACTCTCAAAGGAATCATTTTTGCGGCTGCTGAATCTTGTGTAAGATGACCTGGAATAACCTACGATGAGGAGCAATGTGCTGAATCCCCTTCAACAATTGTCTGTGGTGCTGCGATTCTATGCAAGTGCATCATTTAAATTGGATGTTCGAGATATGTGCGGTATCTCAAAGGCTAATCAGATGTTTGGACATGTACAACTAATTGGCTGTTTATCTCCCGAAACAAATTGCTATCTGGATGGGCGGATTAGCTGTGCGCATACAACGATATTTTTGACAGCGTTTAAGGTTTATGCATGGGTTTGCAAGATGCTCACTTGGTGCCGTTTGTAAATTCAGCCTGAAATGGTAATTTTGTAGGTTTCTGCTCACCAGGTGCAGAACAGGCAGTGCTGTCATTTGTCAAAGGAACATCTGACTCTTCCTTTACAGAAGCATATCTCAAAGCTTCTGAGAGAGAAGAATCATTTTTGTTTGGTGTGCATTCCACTTTCACAGGATAGACATCACCTGCATACAATTCAGTGTCAGTCTTTTGCAGGACACTAATTTTAAAACTTCCAAATATAAATCAGGTCAACAGGACATTTATTCAGTCGAGAAAAAGCATTTTCTAAATATCACAGAATTACTACTCCATTACAGGACATTTGGTCCACGTCTTTACCACAACCTCCTCCCAGCACATGTATCAAAATAAGACATTGCTGCTGAGACAGTCAGCTCGAAAACTTACGAGGAAGCTACTTTCCTAATGCCTTTTTTGAAAACACCCCATTTGATGTAGCATACTCTGTTATGTGGTGTAGGTGCTGCTGAAGCAGTTTTTTGGCAAGGGTCAGGCTGGGCGGTATGCCATCTCTCCCCATGTTACCAACATTTAGCCAATCACATCTGTTATATAATCAGGTTGAGATAATGACATGAGCAATATATATCTGCAATATGAATAGTACAGCAGGGACATCGGGAGATCTGTGGAAGGGAGAGGGCTGGGAGGGGGGGAATAGGGTTGGGGTCGGAGGGAGGTATAAAACAATTGGACATCACATGGACTTTCAGGGAAGAAGATAATAAAGGGAGCGGGAGACAAGAGGGGGAGAGAAAGGGGCGCCAAATTGATCCATATAGCTGCATGAAGAAGTTAATGTATTTTAACCAATAGGTGTAGGGCACCCCTTTATATTAGCTTTTCGAGAGCATTACTTGGTTCCTCATAAGAACACAAGCGAAGTACAGCATGCACACGAGATTTTTTTGAATGTCCCTTCTTTTCTCATGTTTGGCATTTTGTACAAGCTATGGAATGTCCCTTCTTTTCTATACTTTGCCATATGGGACATCCCATATAAAGGGTCCTTTTCTATGCCCCTGACATTTTCCCCCAAGAATAACAACAAAACTTTAAATTTTGGCAACCGCGTGTTTAAGAGTGTGTTTCAGGCCTTGAAGCAGGCATTGCAGGACTTTTAATTGGAAGTTAACATGGGATCGGAAATATCAAACATAGAAGTTAGGAGTGCTTGAATTAGCTCAATTGGAGGCAGAAGATGATAGTAATAGAGCAGTTCACCAACGTGCATTGAGAATCTTAGAGGATTGATGCAATTCTCTGAAGAAACCTGACAATATTAAATTGGTCCAGTGTTACAAACTCTCAAAGGAATCATTTTGGCGGCTGCTGAATCTTGTGTAAGATGACCTGGATTAACCTACGATGAGGAGCAATGCGCTGAATCCCCTTCAACAATTGTCTGTAGTGCTGCGATTCTATGCAAGTGCATCATTTAAATTTGGATGTTCGAGATATGTGCGGTGTCTCAAAGGCTAATCAGATGTTTGGACATGTACAACTAATTGGTTGTTTATCTCCCGACATAAATTGCTCTCTGGTCGGGCGGATTAGCTGTGCGCGTACAACGATATTTTTGACAGCGTTTAAGGTTTATGCGTGCGTTTGCAAGATGCTCACTTCGTGCCGTTCGTAAATTCAGCCTTAAATGGTAATTTTCTAGGTTTCTGCTCACCAAGTGCAGAACAGTCAGTGCTGTCATTTGTCAAAGGAACATCCGACTCTTCCTTCACAGAAGCGTATCTCAAAGCTTCTGAGAGAGAAGAATCATTTTTGTTTGGTGTGCATTCCACTTTCACAGGATAGACATCACCTGCATACAATTCAGTGTCAGTCTTTTGCAGGACACAAAGTTCAAAACTTCCCAAATATAAATCAGGTCAATAAGACATTTATTCAGTCGAGAAAAAGCATGATCTAAATATCACAGCATTACTACACCGTTACAGGACATTTGGTCCACGTCTTTACTGCAACCTCCTCCCAGCACATGTATCAAAATTTGACATTTCTGCTGAGACAGCTAGCTCCAAAACTTACGATGAAGCTACTTTTCCAATGCCTTTTTTGAAAATACCCCATTTGATGTAGCATACTCTGTTATGTGGTGTTGCTGCTGCTGAATGACATCTCTGTATAACGGTATGACAGTATGGGCAGTATGACATCTCTGTCCATGGAACCAACACTTAGCCAATCACAACCGTTATCTAATCAGGTTGAGATAATGACATGAGGCATAGATATCTGCAATATGAACAGTATAGCAGGGACATCGGGAGATCTGTGGAAGGGAGAGGGCTGGGAGGGGGGGGGGGATGGATTGGGGTGTGGGTCGGAGGGAGGTATAAAACAATTGGACATTTCTAGGACTTTCAGGAAAGAAGATAATAAAGGAAGCGGGAGACAAGAGGGGAAGAGAAAGGGGCGCCAATTTGATTCATACAGCTGCATGAAGAAGTAAATGTATTTTAACCAATAGGTTCTCGCGAGATCTTGGAGATGGTGGCAGGGATTCTCGAAGCTCCACACGGTCTCCACGTTTTCAAAGTTAAGGCTGTTCATAATTGTCTTTTGTCGAAACTGTATTTATCTTTCGGTGTGTGAAGTTATAGTGTGCACCTTGGAAGTCTCTCGGTGTTTATCTTTCATAAATTAATTGTCTGTTTGCCGCGTCGCGAGCGATTTGAAATCGAAGTTAAGTAATTGTTCCCATTTGTATTTTCGTTATAACTGTATTTATTTTATGGTGTGTGTACGTATATTGTGTCCCGACGAAGATTTTCGGTGCAAATCTTTCATACCTGTATTGAAAATCGTGTTAATTTGTGTCGTGTCTTGAGGCCTTGTACAGTGTACACTGTACAACCTTGAGGCTTTGTTTTTCTGTCAGCAGTCCGTCGTTTGTGATCCAATAACTTTCGTTCTCTGTTTTCCCAGTTTTTTCACCCCATAGCCTACTTCCGTGTGTAAATCTCAACTCAAAAAAAAAAAAAAAAAAAAAAAAAAAAAAACATTTCCTTCTCTGTTCTCATTCGTTTATTCATTCTTATTCGTTCGTTCGTTCTTCGACCACGTGTTTCTCCCCCATTTCCCCAGATAGTTTTCACTGTTATTAACCTTCAATGTTTACACTTTCCCCTCAAGTTATGTATTCCGTCATATATAATAACACCTTTTTCTTCTTCTTCTTTAAAAGGCTGCTTTCAAATTGCTCACCAAATCTATTCATCCCCCAAAAAAATTCCATCTCCTATAGTGCCTTTTTTCTACATTCCCTAAACTCTCCTGCACTCCATCCTCCATCCAGCGTCCTTAAACGTATTTTTAACTCGAAGGTCACAAGAAACTCATTTTGCAATAAATGTTCGTTTCCCATTAATCGTACACTTTCTAAAATCAAATCTCACCCCTCCCCTCCAAATCTTCCCCATAACCCCTCCCCTCCAAATCTTCCCCATCACCCCTCCCCTCCAAATCTTCCCCATCACCCATCCCTTTCAAATCTTCCCCCTTTCCCCTCCCCTCCTAATCCTCCCCATCACCCATCCCTTTCAAATCTCCCCCCTTGCCCCTCCTTCCTAAACTACCCCCTCACCCCGCCCCTCCAAGACTCACCATCGCCCCTCCCCTCCTAGACTCCTCCCTCACCCCTACCCTCCAAATCTCCCCCATATCCCATCCCTTTCAAATCCCTCCCCTTGTCCCTTCCCTCCCAAACTCCCCCCTCGCCCCTCCCCTTCAAATCTCCCCACCCTCATTTCTTCTCAATTTCCCCCCTCTCACTCCCCCTCCTCAAAGCGCCCTCCCCACTTCTTCCCCCTTCCAACTCTCACCTCCATCTCCCCCAACCTTCTGCCTCACTCTTCCCCCTCCTCAAATAACACCTCATTGTGCCTCACCCAATCACCATCAAACCTTTTGTCCGCCCCATCCTTCCCTTTCTCCGAGCTATTCTGAAATCTCTGACACACCTTCAACAGCTCTCCCTACCTCTTCCACCTCTTACCCTACCCCTCCTCCCCCCTGTTCTGTATCCGATGCTCCCCCTTCCTCTTCATTAACGGTATGGACCTCAAACATCCGGGGCCTTCGTTCAAACTTAACTGATCTCTCCATACAGGTTGCTTCTGTCAAACCAGACGTGATCTGCTAAACAGAAACTTTCCTCCTTCATGATGTCTCTGATTCCTTAGTATCTCTCCCGGGCTACTCCCTCCTCAGGTATGATCGACCTGAGCCTCGTCCTGGAGGTGGGGTTGCTATCTTTATCAAAAACTCTCTTCCTCACTCGCCCTGCACTGCACTCTCTCCACCTCACCCCCAGGAATACCGCTGGCTACGGCTTCCCCTTCGCTCCCACCTCTTGTTCATATGTGTGTTGTACCGTCCACCAAACAGTGATGACTCCATCTACATCTCGCTGTCTGATAATATGGACCAACTTCTATCTACTCATCCCAACTCTCTCCTCCTCATATGTGGTGATTTCAACTGTCATCATGCCAGTTGGCTGGGTGTGGGTACCTCTCTCACCAGCCATGGCTCCTCAGCAAAGGACTTCTGCGACTCACTTGGACTGACACAATCTGTCAATTTCCCGACCCGGATCTCAGTCAACGGAGCATCTTCTCTTCTGGACTTGGTTATGACTAACTTCCCTGAAAAAGTCTGCTGCTCTTCTTCTGCTCCAATCGGATCATCTGATCATGTCCTTGTTAAAGTGGACATCTCTCTGACCATCCTCAGGGAGCCTGCTCAGCGTTGACGAGTCTGGCATTTCACTCAGGCCAACTGGCACGGTCTTCAAGCAGCCATCAATCATCTGGACTGGTCTCCCATCTCAACCACCTCTCACATCAACTCATCCTGGGAATTCTTCCAAAGTAAATTGCTCTCTCTCATGCACAGATTTATCCCATCTCGTCTTCAGTTGTCATACCTTTCCTCCCGTCCATGGTACACGATATCTTGTGGTGAGGCTGTTGCCCAGAAACAACTTGCCTTCGTCTCCTGGAAAGCAAATCCAACGGAAGGAAATCTCATTTCCTTTCACAAAGCCCGAAACAAGTGTGTGTCCACCCTCAGGAGAGCCAGGAAACAATATCTCTCCGTTCTCAAGACCGAACTCTCTTATCTGTCTCCCTCTTCCAAATCCTGGTGGCGTCTGGTCAAATCCGTTTCTGGTGTTTGTTCCCCCTCCATCCCCTCCCTTACCTCAAACGGCTACACAGCTGACTCTGCACGTGAAAAATCTGAATGCCTCAACTCTGTGTTTGCCTCTAAATCTTGTGTCCCAAACCCATCCCTCTCTGTACCCACCATACCCAGTCGTACCCAGCTGCTCCTGGACTCCGTGTCCTTTCCTCCTGACAAGGTGGAAAAGTTTCTGTCAACCCTCGACTCTGATTCTGCAACTGGACCCGACGGCATCAGCCCACGGGTCCTAAAATCCTGCTCTGCCGCTCTATCTCACCCTCTCTCTATTCTCTTCACCCTCTCTTTTGCTCAAGGTCAACTACCATCTGCTTGGAAATTAGCCAACATCACCGCTTCGCACAAAAAAGGTGCAAAAACAGATCCTAGCAACTACAGACCAATCAGCCTTCTCCCAATTATCAGCAAAGTCATGGAATCCATCATTGCTTCGGATATGAAATCTTTCCTCTTCTCCAATGGCTTGATCTCTGATCATCAATTTGGTTTTAGACCAGGTCACTCGACTCTGGACATGCTGCTTCTGCTGTCTCAACAATGGATGGAGGTCCTCAATGCCAAACAGGAAATTAGAGCTGTCTCCCTCGACATATCACGTGCCTTCGATACGGTCTGGCACCCCGCTCTGCTCACCAAACTCTCCTCCTTTGGTATCCATGGAAATCTCCACGCATGGCTGGCGGACTTCCTCTCTAGTCGTCGTCAACGTGTGGCCCTGAATGGGTTTCTCTCATCTCCTCTTCCTGTTCAGGCTGGAGTTCCCCAAGGCAGTGTTCTGGGCCCTGTGCTTTTTCTGGTCTTCATCAATGATCTCTCTGACTCTCTTGAAAATCCTCTCTATCTCTTTGCTGATGACTCCACTCTCTGCCGCTCCATTCCTCTTCCCTCAGATCGGCAGTCTGCAGCCTACTCACTCTCTGAAGACTTGGACAAAATCACAGACTGGTCAAACAAGTGGAACATGTCTTTCAATCCTGACAAATCTCACACTCTTACTATGTCTCTCCAAAAAGATCGACTGGACAACCCTCCCATCTACTTTCTCAACAATCCTCTCCAAGAAGTTCTGTCGCTCAAGCTTTTGGGTCTCACTATCTGCCATGATCTTTCTTGGGAAAACCACATTTCCAAGCTGGCCTCCAAAGCCAGTCGCCGACTGGGCATCCTCCGTCGTGCGAAGTCCTTCCTCAGCACACCTGAGCTCCTCACCACATACAAGGCTTTCATCCGCAGCTCAATGGAATACTTTTCTCCCCTATGGGCTGGTGCTCCTGCCTCACACCTAGCTCGGCTTCACGCTGTTGAAACCAAAGCTTTCAGAATTATTGTAATCTCCCGCGATGAAGCTATCTCTGAGGGCCTTTCACTCACTCACCGCAGGCAGGTAGGTGGTCTTTCTGTCTTCTACCGACTCCTCTCCGGCCTTGCACCCCCAGCTCTCTCTGTCCTCTGTCCCCCAAATATTCCTACAGGTCGCACAAGATCTGCCAGCAACCCTCTGATGGTTAAACTGCCGAAATCTCGGCTCTCTGCTCACCTTCACTCTTTCATTCCTCTTTTCTCCCGCCTCTGGAACAAACTCCCTCACTCCCTTCAATCCCACTCCTCCCTCCAGGTCTTTAAAACAGCTGTTCACCACCATCTCTTATCTTCCCCCATCCAAAACCTTGATCTTTTCTACCCCCGCTAATTCACCCCAGATCCACCTTGTTTGAAATTCCAACTTCTTTCCTGGAAGTCCTGGCAGTGTCCATATGTTTTATACCTCTCCCACCCCCCCTCTTCCCATGCCCCCTCCCCAAAGCCCTCGCCCTCTCTCAGATCTCTCGATGTCTCCATGTCTCTCGGTCCCTGCTCTCAAATGTTGTGTTTGTGTCCTTCCCCCTCTCTCCCCATCTTGTCTACCGCTCCCGATGTTATATGTTTTATGTGTCGGTTTGTCTTTCTGTGTGATTAATGTTCGCTCTTTCACGAGCCTCGATCTTGTATACAAAAAAAAAAAAAGGTTTAGGGTGCTCCTTTCTATTAGCTTTTCGAGAGCATTACTTGGGTCCTCCTAAGAACACAAGGGTAGTACAGCATGCACACGAGATTTTTTTGAATGTCCCTTCTTTTCTCATGTTTGGCATTTCCTACAAGCGATGGAATGTCCCTTCTTTTCTATACTTTGCCATATGGCACCTCTACTATATAAGAGAGATGTCTGTCTGTCTGTGTGTCGCCATATTTCTCAGAGATGGCTGAACAGATCTTCATAAAACTTTCAGAGGTTCATCAGTGAGTGCCTGGGAGTATTTTAGGCAAAAACAAACAAACCAAAAAATTGAAAAAAAACAAGATCGTTTTTATGGAGTTAAAAAAAAAATTATTGCGCGATAGTGCCTAAGCTTTTTAAAATTAATGACAGTTATATACAAGTACACATTCGCATAAATAAATACAAAACAATCATCAGACATTTGAACACAAATAAATCGAACAATTCCGGAAGTGTACGAAGTTGGCAGTACGGCTTCTTCTTCTTCTTGCTGTTCTGCATCACACTTAACGCAGAAACGGGATGAACGCCACATTCACCAGCATATATTTAACGAAAAGGTGATGAACCCCCTTCCCCGCCCTTCTGCCTCCCCCCCCTCCCCCCCATATTCCCCCATCCTCCGCCGGGTACTTCTGCTTGTAGCACATAAAGGGTCCTTTCCTATGCCCCTTACATTTTTCCTCAAGCCTAACAATAAAACTTTAAATTTTGGCAACCACATGTTTAAGAGTGTGTTTAAGACCTTGAAGCAGGCATTGCAGGACTTTTAATTGGAAGTTAACATGGGATCGGAAATATCAAACTAGTTCGGGCATTATATAATTTTTTTGAAAAATCTGTGAAAAAATTGCTTACCAATAGCTTTCTTCACCAATGTGTTCATGTAGGTGTCTACAAACACCTCTCAATTTATTCCTTCCCAAATCCTTGGGGAAAAGTCAAAATTCAAAATGGCGTCCAAAATGGAAAAATTGTGGATAAAGTCATAGTTTGGCCAGAAATTTAATCTATATATATAAAACACAGTTTGTGTGTGTGTAATGTTACCGATAGACTCCTAAACGGAGAGGCTTACGTGCTTGATATTTGGCATAGACATGCCCATTGAGCCTGGGACGAACATGGCCGAACTCAAAATATTTGACGATCCATATTTTTTATTCATATTAACCTCAGCGCATTTCAGCGAAGTACCCGCTAATCTCAGCCGGTTCCAGAGCAGCTCGCTGATTCGCTCAGAGCGATCACGTGATGTTCCATTCCCGCCGCCAGACTGATTTGCTCAGAGCGATCACGTGATGTTCCATCCCGTCACACGTCACACGTTTTTTCACCTTTTATGCGATCGTGTTTTGTATCGATTTTGTGCGATTATGAATTAAATGTCTTTGAAACAGCTGTGAAACGTCTTTCCACAACCCTTCCGTAACCGATTGGAGCAGTTTATTGCCACACAAAACGAGATCCGCGAAGCGAGTTGGTCGAGTCGTGCTGACCAAGATGGCGACACGGCGGCTTCACTTTTCACGGAGTATGCGCGTTCTATATATTTTCAATTCAGTGCGCCCGTGATTTGTGGCATAGACATGACCATTGGGCCTTCACGGTGTAATTTGTGCGAGGCTTTTGTCCGAGTGAGCTTGAGTCGAGAGGGCGAATGTACGGGTTGGGAATGTACGGGTCTCCCTTCCCCCGCCCGGCAACGCCGGTACTGGAGGACATCACAGGATCGGTGAGTCTCCAAAATCCGCTTCGTGCTGTTGCGAATATGCAGGACTATGTCCGATTGTTGTGCTGCTCTCCGACCATGAGAACTGCAACGTCATTGTTGACTGGCCATCCCCTTCCCTCCCCCTTCCCCCTCCGTGCCCCCTCCCTTCCCCCTCCACCCTACCCCTCCCCTTCTCTTCTCCCCTCCCCCTCCCCCCTCCCCCTCCCTTTTCCCCCCTCCCCCTCCCTTTTCCCCCTCCCCCCTCCCTTTTCCCCTCCCCCCTCCCTTTTCCCCCTCCCCTCCCTCCACCCTACCCCCTCCCCTTCTCCCCTACCCCTCCCCTCCCCCACCCTTCTCCCCCTCCCTTCTCACCCTCCCCCCCCCCGTTCCCCTCCCCTCCCCCACCCGGCAATGCTGGGTACTTCTGCCGGGTCCCCCCCTCCCCCCCTCCCACCCACTCCCCCTCCCCCTCCCCTCCCCCCCTCCCCCCTCCCACCCACTCCCCCTCCCCTCCCTCCCCCCCTCCCCCCCTCCCACCCACTCCCCTCCCCCTCCCTCCCCCCTCCCACCCACTCCCCCCTCCCATCCCTCACCCCTCCCCATCCCCCCCTCTTCCCTCTCCCCTCCCCCCTTCCCCTCCCCCCTTCCCCCCTTCCCCTCCCTCCTCCCCTCCCCTCCCCCTCCCCCCTCCCTCCTCCCCTCCATCCTCCCCCCCTCCTCCCTCCTCCCCCCTCCCCTCCATCCTCCCCCCCTCCCCCCTCTCCCCCCTCCCACCCCCTCCCATCCCTCACCCTCCCCATCCCCCCCTCTTCTCCCCTCTCCCCTCCCCCTCCCCACTCTTCTCCCCTCCCCCCCGTTCCCCCTCCCCTCCCCTCCCCCGCCCGGCAATGCCGGGTACTTCTGCTAGTACTTAATATGGGGAAGAAACCACAAAAATATTGTTCTAGGACAATTGTGAACTCTTGCCAAGCATATTTGTATTATTATCTTGCTTTATATCCAAGATGGTGGCCAAAATGATGTCCAAAATGGCCGCTAAAATGTGAAAATTGTGGATAAAGTCATAGCTTGGCCAGAAATGTAATAATTATTATCTTGCTTCAATAATAGGTGTCTACTGAGACCTCTCAATTGATTCAGTATGGAAGGGGATGTAATAGCTGCACCTGGCCATGGCTTGAGGTGTTTCATCTGTGATGATCCTGGGACTGAGATGCAGAAGCTGTCAAAAGTCACCCAAAAAGGCCACTCACAGATGTTATCATATTCTGAGTGCGTGGACAATGCGGCGCTGATCAGGAGACTAAAGACGATGATGCTGTCAACGCCATTGTTGGATGGTTGGAGGAGGTTAACCCCTTCGATGCAACACGGGACTCGAAGACCCTGGTATCCTTCTCCACGGGGTTCAGTAGCACTCCCGAGGACCCAGTCAATGCTGATCAGGCAGAGGAGGTTGGCAGAGCCATGCAGGCCAAGATGGATGGAAAAACTTTTTTGGATACAATGGAAACTAAGCACAAGGTCAAATCATTAGAGAGCTTCAGAAGTGGACCCAAAGTCAATGGGAAGAAGCTGGTTATTGACTCACTCAAGCTCTTCAACCGCCTCATCATCATCAGTGAGCGTGAAGTCAAGACCAAACAAGCCCTGCGATTTGAGTTGACGCCAACACCGATGTCTCTATTTGATAAAGACCAGAAGTTGCGAAAGCCAGACAAGGCTGCCCTAGCAAGGGTCCTGAAAGCATTTGTGGAACCCATTGAACAACACCCCTGCACGAGCCTGGTGATTGATGGTGGGTGGCTCCTGCACAACGTCAGATGGGAGGCTAAGCTCACCTGGAAGGACATCGCTGAGAGCTACCTCCAGTTTGTGAAGTCCATGGGGAGCCATTGCCTCAGGATCACTGTGGTCTTTGACGGATACGGCAGCTCCACCAAGGACCATGATCACCTGAGACGAACAAAGAACGCATGCTGCGACATTCTGATTCGCCCAGACATCAAAAGCCTCGTTCCAAGAGAAAAGTTCCTCGACAACAAGAGCGACAAGACCCAGCTCATTCGGCTACTTGCTGAGACATTCGGTAGAAATGGGATCAGCGTACAGGAAATGCCCCGATGATGCAGACACCTCTATCGTCCGGGCAGCTCTAGATGAGGCAAGAGAGTCCCCTGTTGAGGTGACGGCTGAGGACACCGACATCATGGTTTTGCTGATTCATCATGCTGCAGACCACCCAATCTTCCTCACAACAGCCAAAGACACATCTTACGATGTCGGAAAGATCCGGGAGGCCCTCCCAGAGAGATACCGGAAGTATCTGATCTTCTTGCACAGCTTCTCCGGCTGCGATACAGTGTCCGCGATTTCTGGGTTTAGCAAATAAACTTTGCTAACCAAGCTCTGCAAGACTGACAAAGCAGAGAGGGCCATGGACGTGTTTCTGGACATCCGAGCCAAGAAAGATGACATCATCAAAGCCGGCTGTGAACTATTCAAGCTCATGTTCCGCGGGAACCCATCCAAAGACTTGGGGGACTTGAGATTTGACATCTTCAGCAAGCGGGCCGCTGCTGGGAGCATCAAACCTGAGAAACTGCCCCCGACAACAGAAGCTGCAGCACAGCACTCTCTCCGGGCTTATCTCCAGACTAGCGATTGGCTGCTGCTGCAAACTCCATCATTGGATGTCCTGGACTACGGATGGAAACTCGGTGACCAAGGTTATGCGCCGGTCCCTACAACAGACCCTATCGCACCGGACTATCTTCTGAAGTTTGTCTGCTGCAACTGTGAGGGGGAATGTAGCACACTCATGTGTAAAGACTCATGTAAAAAGCAAGGAGTCAAGTGTATTTCTGCTTGCGGCAACTGTCATGGTAACTCTTGCTAGAACATCAACCAGCCAGATGACGAGAGGAGTGTGGGATATGCTGGGGATTAGGATGAGTCGGGTGAACTAGAGAACTGACTAACCGAAGTTTCAATTGAGATACATTTCTATTTCTATATAAAGCTATGACTTTATCCACAATTTTCACATTTTAGTGGCCATTTTGGACATCATTTTGGCCACCATATTGGATATAAAGCAAGATAATAATACAAATATGCTTAGCAAGAGTTCACAATTGTCCTAGAACAATATTTTTGTGGTTTCTTCCCCATATTAAGTATTAAATTTCTGGCCAAACTATGACTTTATCCACAATTTTTCCATTTTGGACGCCATTTTGAATTTTGACTTTTCCCCAAGGATTTGGGAAGGAATAAATTGAGAGGTGTTTGTAGACACCTACATGAACACATTGGTGAAGAAAGCTATTGGTAAGCAATTTTTTCACAGATTTTACAAAAAAATTATAAAATGCCCTAACTAAACATATACATTAGGAGTGCTTGAATTAGCTGAATTGGAGGCAGAAGATGATAGTAATAGAGCAGTTCACCGACGTGCATTGAGAATATTAGAGGATTGATGCAATTCTCTGAAGAAATAGGACAATATTAAATTGGTCCAGTGTTACAAACTCTCAAAGGAATCATTTTGGCGGCTGCTGAATCTTGTGTAAGATGACCTGGATTAACCTACGATGAGGAGCAATGTGCTGAATCCCCTTCAACAATTGTCTGTAGTGCTGCGATTCTATGCAAGTGCATCATTTAAATTGGATGTTCGAGATATGTGCGGTATCTCAAAGGCTAATCAGATGTTTGGACATGTACAACTCATTGGCTGATTATCTCCCTTCACAAATTGCTATCTGGATGGGCGGATTAGCTGTACACGTACAACGATATTTTTGACTGCGTTTAAGGTTTATGCATGGGTTTGCAAGATGCTCACTTCGTGCCGTTCGTAAATTCAGCCTTAAATGGTAATTTTGTAGGTTTCTGCTCACCAGGTGCAGAACAGGCAGTGCTGTCATTTGTCAAAGGAACATCCGACTCTTCCTTTACAGAAGCATATCTCAAAGCTTCTGAGAGAGAAGAATCATTTTTGTTTGGTGTGCATTCCACTTTCACAGGATAGACATCACCTGCACACAATTCAGTGTCAGTATTTTGCAGGACACAAAGTTTAAAACTTCCAAATATAAATCAGGTCAACAAGACATTTAATCAATCAAGGAAAAGGATTATCTAAATATCACAGAATTACTACACCGTTCCAGGACATTTGGTCCATGTCTTTACTACAACCTCTTCCCAGCACATGTATCAAAATAAGACATTGCTTATGAGACGGCTAGCTCCAAAACTTATGAGGAAGCTACTTTTCCAATGCCTTTTTTGAAAATACCCCATTTGATGTAGCATACTCTGTTATATGGTGTCGGTGCTGCTGAAGCAGTTTCTTGGCAAGGGCC
Source organism: Myxine glutinosa (assembly GCF_964187855.1). NCBI lineage: Eukaryota > Metazoa > Chordata > Myxini > Myxiniformes > Myxinidae > Myxine > Myxine glutinosa. Next base: position 147,375,826 of record NC_136266.1, read on the forward strand.
AGGCTGGGCAGTATGCCATCTCTCTCCATGTTACCAACATTTAGCCAATCACATCTGTTATCTAATCCGGTTGAGATGATGACATGAGGAATAGATATCTCCAATATGAAAGCTAAATGTTCCATGGTTTTTGAAATATCTTGTACACAAAAGTACATGGACAGATGATTGGTCGGTCAGAGCTTATTATACAGCAATTTTGTAAACAAATAATTACAGCACATATAGGCGTCGGTTGATGGTAAAAACCCATTAAAGTTTTTTCTGCCTTTTTTTCTGATTGTCTCTGACCTTGTCGGAGGGGCAGAAAAAAAGTTTAATTGGTTTTTACTAACCGATGCCTTTTTGTTTTTACTATATATTGTTACGTTTGTGGGGGCAGATGGAGGAATCCCATAGTAAAGATAGGATTGTATAGTTGTAGCATGGACCGTGGATGCCGAGGTGACATCGGCATCGGCATCGGCGACCGAGGTGACATCTCAATGTATTTAAGTAGGGAAACTGGAGCTTATGATTGTTTATGTGTCTTCACACGAGGGGTGAAGCTGTGCTAACTAGTTAGGGATTAGGTTAGTTTTCCCCAGTATGTGATTCCCTTTGTCACTTTCCCTTACGTTTTACATTTACAAGGCCGGCCATGCAAAACTTCCTTTCAACCACCACAACCGCCGACAGTACCTTGACATTGCCAAACGGCAACTAAGTCCCACCTCCAAAAGGAGCAGAGCCGGCAGGCCATGCCCCGAAGTTCGTCATTGGTCAAGAGGATATAGGGTGATTCAACAGAGCTCGGCGATTGGGGGGTGTGACGTCAGAGTCGAGAAGCTTAGAGAGGGAAACGGACGTTTGGGGAGGAGCTGCTTCTTTCTTTGTGTGTGCACCTAAGAGGAACGTTTTTGCCAAGTCGGCAGGATTTTGAAGGATTTTTTGGACACTTCTGAGATCATGGTGGACTGGGTCCGCGTTGTGCTTCCCCCGATGGCGGTGGGACCCAAAAGAGGACCACCCTAACAAAGTACCTCAGGTTCGTGGGGCTGAGGAGCACGACTCCATGGCCATCTTATGCGCTTCCTGCCTGTGGGGCTTCGATCTTCAATGACCACCAAGCTACTAAAAGCCATTTGGGACAAGAGCTGAGTGCCGGCCGACAAAAATAAACATTTCATTTTAATTATCTTTCCCTTGTGTGTTGTATTTGTGACTGAGTTGAGACGTCTCGCACGAGAAAACTTAGTTATACCTCAGCATTCATTTTATTCTTCAATTTACCTTCATTAAATTCATTGTGTGGCATTTTTCATTCGTTGTGTTAGTTTATTTGTTGTGGGTTCAGGATAAACCCGTGTGCTTCGTTAAAGTAAGAACTTCGCTTCCTTCCATCCCAAGCGAGACAAAACCAACCGCCAATTTCGGCTGTTCACCTCGGAATTAAGGACTGTTCGTCCGGCTATTCGATAATCCGGCTATTCGTCCAAGGCTGGTGTTCATCGGCTACAGACACGACAATATGCTATAATTATTTTGTTACTATATTATTTTGTTCCTATATATTACGATATTATTTTGTTGTCATATTGCATAACTGTCCCAAGTTTGGGAAAAAAAAAAATCCCCTTAACGGTTCACTATTTATTGCACCAGACACACTTACGGACAACCCGAGAACACACAACCTGCATATCAGAACATAAAAAAGGTAGTGGAACTTTTGTACATGTTCACCAAATGTGGAGAGTGTTGCCTGGTGTTGGCTTAGCGGTAAGGGTGCTGGCTTGGGATCCGAGGATCCTGGGTTCGAATCCCGGTCGATCGCTGAATTAACGCCAGGGGGGTTGACTCAGCCTGTCACCCTTCCGAGGTCAGCAAATTGAGTACCAGCTTGCTGGGATGAATGATCACGGTGTGTACCCCGATTTAGAATAGTTACACCGTATCCCTGCGCATCGTAAGAGCGTGACCAAGGGTTGGCGTCAGGTAGGGCATCCGGCCATAAAAAACATTGCCTCAAAACAGGGAACCATGATTGTCGTGGGGCCCGCAAGGCTAACCCCCGCTCTAGCGGGGAAAATGGCCTTAAAACGATCATTCATTCACCAAATGTGGGGAGTTGTTGTTGTTCTCCTCCTCTTCCCTTCATAAGGGGTGAGGTCCAATGGTACCAAGTTCCTGCCCTACCTTGACCATGATACTCCTCCTCTCCCCTTTGTCCTCAGCCAACTCTCTCCACCCTCCAACCATCCCCACTTTACTTATATCTTTCTTCAAACAATCTTCCCACCTCAACCACGGTCAACCTCTCTTCCTCCTACCTTATTTCCTCAACCTATCCGCTTTCTCTGCCATTGTTTCTTCCCCTATCCACACCAAATGTCTAGGCCATTTCTGTCGACATTTCACCAATCTCCCCGCCAAGCTCATCTGCACACCAATCTCCTCCCCCAGTTCATCCATTCTCCTATCCACCTTCTTCACTCGCACAATCCTCTTGACTCAGTTGTTCTGGCAAACCTGCAGCATCTGTTGTTGTCTCTCTGTCAGTGCCACCGTCTCCAGACCCTAAAGGTAGGCCGGTGTTACACAACATCAGAACCTTCCCTTTCAATATCATTGAAATCTTTCTGTCTGACATTACACACTGCACCCTCCTCCACACTGTCGCAACCACGTGAATCCTCCTCCGCACCTCCACCTGTCACTGTCCCCCCCCCCCTATTCCATCCCCCCCCCCCCCCCAGATACTCAAACCTATTTCCTTGTCTGATCTCTGTCCCCTCCAAGCTGATATTCATTTATTTTCTCTTCTGCCCAACCCACATCACTTCCGTCTTCTCCATGCTCATTTTCAGCCCATGTTTCTCAAATGCCTCCTTCCATTCCCCCAGTACTTCCTGCATCTCCTGCCCACTCTCCACAACAACAGCCAGATCATCCTCATACAACATCCTCCCCAGAATATATTTCATGTTTACCTTTACATCTTCCCGGTGTGTACCCCGGTTTAGAATAGGTGCACTGTATCCCTGCACATCGTAAGAGGCGACTAAGGGTTGGCGTCAGGAAGGGCATCCAGCCATAAAAAACATTGCCTCAAAAAAACAGGGAACCATGATTGTCATGGGGCCCGCAAGGCTAACCCCCGCTCCAGCAGGGAAAATGGCCTTAAAACGATCATTTATTCATTCATTCATTCTTCCTGCTTACCAGCTCCATCACCATGATAAACAGGAGTTGGCTGAGAGTGCTTCCCTGCCTCAACCAGATGTCCAAACTGCAGTGCACATTTAACTCGTCCACATCCCAGGACCAACCAAAACTCTTCCCTTTGTTCCCTTGTACACCCCTCCACCCTCCACCAGCCTGACTTCTGATTCCGTCACTACCATCCATCTGAGTGTCACAATCACCATCTCTCTCGGAACAGTGTCATAGGCCTTCTCCAGATCCACAAATGGCAATGCCATTTCACCTTGCACCTCCAAACTCTTCTCCACCAGCTGTCTCAGCATGAATATCCCTTCTGTCATTCACCTACCCTTTCCGAACCCCTGCTGCTCTTCTCCGATCTGCTTCTCCACACTCTTCCTCATCCTCTCATCCAGAACCCTCTTTGGCACCTTCATGACACGACAAAGGAGTGCAATGCCCCTGTACTTCCTCAGATCTTGAACATCCCCAATCCCCTTTCATATCGGCACAATTAACCCTGTCCTTCACTCTTCCGGAATTGACCCATCTCTCATACATACATTCAATAACCTCTTTGTCCACCTGACTCCGACTTTCTCCAGCTGCAATTACCATTTGTGTACATACCTCATCAACGCCTGGTGCCCTTTCCTTTTTTATCCTCTTCAATGCGATCCACACTTCCTCTTCCATGCTCTCCTCTTTTCTCTCCACATAACTCTGCAGCTCCAGCTTGCTGTTGCTTCCTTCCTGATTCAACAGCTCTTTCAAATATCCTTCACACACCTCCAATCATGCACCCCTCTCTGTCACTAGCTTTCCACCTCCATCCTTAATCACCACCCCTCCCTTCATGTCTTTGCTATCCTCATTCCGGTCAAGAGCCAATTTATGGATAAAGCCTCCCACCATCCTCTTCGAACTTGTTGTACACTTCCTCTTTCATATCATTCCTTGCCTTATCCACAGATTTTCTTGCTGCGTTCTTACTTCTGCCCATACAGGTGCAGCAACCCCGCATCCAGCCATCTCCCTCTATCCTTGATCTTCTATATCCTCTTCCAACCTCCTTCTTTTCACCAACTGCCTTCGCTACTGCCTCTGTCCATCATACCTGGGTTCCATCCCTCGACAATGCAAGCTTCCCTGACGTCTTTCCACACAACACTTCTGCAATTCCCTTAAATGCCTCTATGGACTTCTTCCACTCCTTCCCCAAACCTTCCACATCTTCGCTAAGTTGCTCCTACCTGGCCCTCACCCTCTCGTTGTACTCTTCGGTGAAGTTTCCCCTTCACTTCCCCCATCTTATAACCTTCCGACCCCTGCTTTTAACCTCCCACCGCACCAGCCTCACCACAAACTGGAGGGGGATTGGGGGGGGGGGGGGGAGCAGGGCGGGCGGATACAAGGTATAAAACAAATGTTTATTTACAAACAAATACTACTAGCAGTTTATTTGAAAAAGGTGGATTTGGGGGTGTATGAACAGGGGTAGAAATGATCAAGGTTTTGGATGGGGGAAGATAAGAGATGGTGGGTAAGAGAAGAAAAGAGATGGTCGATAAGAGAATATAAGAGATGGTGGATAAGAGAAGATGAGATGGAGGGTAAGAGAAGATAAGAGATGGTGGGTAAGAGAAGATAAGGGATTTTACCCCATACTGCACAGAGATGGTAGATGTCCAAACTGCAGTTACTGAAATTTAGTAAATTACAACTCAAACCTTGATTTAGGTTTAAATAAACATTTCAGAATTAAATAATTATTTTCTTTAGAATAAAAACCAAATTGTTGGAAGAAAACAATTTCCACATTTTGTTTGTTTTGTTGACCAATGGGTTGGAGTTTGTTTTCAAATGAAAGTTGTGTTTTTTTAATGTTCACATTGTTCATCCAAATATTTCCAAGATATAAAGAATTATGCATTGAATTTCACTGTTTAAACAAGGATAAGAGAAGGTGGGGGTACATCATATTGGATGTGGGCGATCTCTGGGTCACTCCTGGGAGATTGATCGACTGTCTCCGTGCAGCGGGCCTCTTCAAGAGAACTATCCAGGGCTATACAACAACAACAGCAACAACAACAATAATGTTAAGCCTGTCCATGGCTAAAGAGAGGTACTAAAACTACAAGAGCAAAGCATGGCACGCCATCGCAAATCCCCACGCTTCACACCCAAAGCAAAAGTTGAAAGATGGCAACAAGTTCCACCAGGAATGACACAATATCAAATCTTGAGGGTTTCCTTTCCATTTTGCCCCGTGATGCTAAATCCTGGGGCATGAACCGGAAGTCGGAGAAAAAGGTTACATATTTCATGTGTCCCCCAATGCTGATTGCATTTACAAGGTTACATTAAAACAAGACCAAAAGTCTAAGCGGCGTAGCCGGGCTTGTAAAATATTATAAACCACAAACACATGATTAGCTTTTTAAACAGTTGTTAATGCTGTTTATAACATTAAATCAATAAATTTTGAGGAATCCCAACATCCGTGAGGTAAGTTTTACTTGCAGAACTGAGCGAAGATCTACTGTAATCTATGTATCCAAGGGTTGGAGGTGTGCTCATTTATCAAGCAGCTAGCTAGCGCTTGCCAAGCCAGCCGTTCCTTAAGGGTTTTGAATGGCGTGCTTGCTCAAATGATTAAACCACTTGGCGATCTCTCCACAAGCAACTTGGTAAACGAACACACCTCATGTTCTTGAGACCCGACCATAGATTGACTGTAATCTATATACCCCAAAGAGGAATGACCCTTCCTGCCACTCCCGTGGTGAGCGGGTGTACTTGTAAATGAAAATGTTGGTCGGTGGACTCAGCCGTCGTAATGACATCATAGACGTAATGACGTAACGGACACAAAACTGATATATTTTAACTTCCAGGAAGTTTGCAGTCACCACGAAGAGATTAGTGTTATGATTAGATTTACTATAATATTAACGTTACGTTATCATTATTTCGAAAATGATATTACCATTAAAAAACTCAGGCTAATTCCCCACTTTCTCGGTTATTAATATTAGTGCCGAACACCGCTCATCATTGATCATGAACCATACACTGCTTCAATCCATGAACTTTCCATTCACGACATTGGGATTAAAGTATTATGGTTATATTTTCTATATTATTATTATTATAACGAAAACGATACTACTGAAACGATACACTACTGTATTAAGAAACCTGGGCTTAATTTGTCTGAAGCGGTCCAAAGACGAGTCATAACGCCTAAGGCCTATACGTACCGTACCGTACCGTATTGTTGGAAGAGCTGTAACGTCTATGCTTTCGATATTTGATAGTCATTTTAACAATCGGTTTGTTTGTGTTGCACACTGAATAAAAACGTAAAGGTAGAGCATGACGATTGTGATATATGACAGGTTCGCTGATATGTTCGGCATGAACGGCATTTAAATCAAAATGGCGGAGTGTGGAGAGTCAACCGCGTACGCCGTAATGACATCAGACGTAATCACATCACCCTGTCATGTGACCATATCCTCAGCTCTGATTGGTATACATTTGAGGGGACATACATACATACATACGGACGGACAAACACTGTTCTAGTCGGCTTAGCCTGATGGGCTACGCCGTTAAAATATTCAAAAATGTGCCCCTAATTACATATTTTGCTATTCTACTTCTTGGTATTCAATTTGTGGTAATGTACCCAGGGGGCGGGGTCAAAATTATACTGCGCTTGCACCCTATTGCCATGTCCTGATCATAACAACCAAGTTTGAGAATTTTTACACAACCGTTCAGGAAGAGATTGTATGACTCACAGACAGACTGACGGACAAAGCTGATCACAATATGACTATGATGAAGCGTTTTCATATTTTTCAAAAAGCATGAGATAACAAGGATAAATAAGCCTTCCGTGGCTAAAGAGAGGTAACAAACTACTTCCTGCATGCAGATAACTTAAATGCACTGTTAAACATGGAACACTTAGGCATTTAATGCAATTTACAAAAAAGAAAATAAATAGCGGCAATAAACCCTGATTTTTCAAATGCCGTGAACAAACTTTGGTACATCACGGTTGATGAAGGTTGTGGTCAAGTTTCATCGAAATCGTGTGTGCAGTTCTACTTTGGGGGGCTGGGATGGGTCAAACCTGGACCCACATTGACCCCCGGTAGACCCCCTGAGACATCGATTTTTTTTAAATGCCGTGAACAAACTTGAGTTCCAACACACAAAATATAATTTTACCAAGTTTGGTCACAATCCCATCAGCAGTTTCGGAGAAGAAGCTGCAAGTGTTTACGGACAAACTGACGACACGCCATCCCATAAGCTCCCCGGAAATATGTTCCAGGTGAGCTAAAAAGTGACTTTTGTTGTTGTGTTTTTTTATGGATATTGCCCCAGACAAGGCATACAGCCACTCTATGTAAGGGGCTACGAGAAAGTTAGAAAAATATAAGGATAAAGCAAAAGAAAACAAAAATAAATAAATAAATAAATAAATAACAAGAAAACATCCAAGACACCGGAAGTAGCAAAGGTCAGGGAAAATGTGATTAAACCTCAAAGATAGGAAGCATGAATTGACATTCCTCTTAAAGCAGAGTAAATTGTAGGATAATGGGAAACATGTTACAGGTAGTGAATTCCAGAGCAGGACAGCACGAGGGATAAAACTATCTGCATAGCCTTTCGTTCTGCACTTTGGATCAGCTATAGTGTATGGGTGAGCGGAGAGGGCAAACCGAGTCTTGCGTCCAAACACTCCGACGGAAAAAACCAAGTTAGAAAGTCCAACAGAACATTTGCCATGAAAATATCTGTAGAACAAACCAAGAGTGGCAATCGATCTACGGTGAGAGAGTGGTTGAAGAGTTGAACCCATCTCCACACCAACCAGGTTGACGATGCGTTTCTGGAGCCGATCAAGTAAAGATAAGTGGCAGGCCAGTGCTCCAGCCCAAATGTGACAACAGTACTCCATGAGGGGACGTATAGATGCCTTATACAGGTACAAAATGGCCTCAGGAGGTAAATACCTCTGCGCTCGATAAAGACAACCAACTCACTTTGAATCACTCTTAGCAATACCAGAAATGTACTTATCCCAACCGAGGTTAGAAGACATGTCCAGACCAAGAAGCCAAGGCTCAGATGATTCTGTTAGGGTAGAAGATCCCATGTGCACAGAAGGGAAAAGATCTGTTTCTAGAACGAGATATGGACAACAGTTTCGTTTTCTTTGCATTGAAGGTTACCAGCCAGTCGTGCCCCAACTTCAACACATTCTCCAAATCATTGTCCAGAGAGGAAAAAAAGAGAACTATGACAATTACAACTACATATGGGCAGGGTACAACCCGAAGTGGAGATCGGTTTCTGAGGTTTGGGACATGGAATGTAGGGACAATGACAGGGAGATCAGGAGAAGTGGTGGAAGTATTAAAAGGCATTAAAAGAGAGGCTGAGTAGGGTAGAGGATGATGTGGTTGAGCTTGAACGTGGTTGGATGTCAATGAAAGATAGTCTGTTGCGAGCCGTTGGTGAAGTACGTGGATGGACAAAAGGACCACCGAGGCACTCGGAAACATGGTGGTGGGATGATGAAGTTGGAAAGAGGAATGACGAGAAGAGGAAGAAGTTCAAGGAGTGGCAGAAGGCGAAGGGTACGGGAGCAGAAAAAGCAGAGCATGAAAGTTATAAGGCAGTCAAGAAGGCTGCAAAGAAAGAGGTAGCAAAGGCGCAGGAGGCATGTAGGAAAATGTTCAGAGAACGCTTGGATTCGGAAGAGGGTCAGAGAGCGGTATTCAGGCTTGCAAAGCAGATAGCGAAAGAGAGGTGTGATGTGATGGGGGTGAGTTGCTTGAAGGATGAAGTGGGACAAATCATTGTGGACCCAGATGGAATTAAAGGAAGATGGAAAAGATATATGGAAATGCTGTTGAATACAGAGAATGAATGGGATGGCAACATAGAGAGTAACCCAGTTTTAGGACTGGCAGAGAAGATAACTGAGAAGGAAGTTGAGGAAGCGATAAAAGCAATGAAGAGTAGAAAAGCGGGAGGGCCGACGGGAGTTGTGGGAGATATGTTGAAGGCAGCAGGAAGTTGGGGTGTGAAGAGAATGACAGAGATCTGTAAGCTGGTGGTGAAAGAAGGCCGCATTCCAGTGGATTGGGAACTGAGTACCCTCGTCCCTCTATACAAGGGGAAAGGTGACCCTCTGGAGTGTGGCTCGTACCGAGCGATAAAGTTATTGGAGCATGGAATGAAGGTATTGGAAAGGGTGTTGGAGAGGAGGATAAGGAAGAAGGTGAAGATCGACGAAATGCAGTTTGGATTTATGCCAGGAAGAGGAACGACAGACGTGCTCTTTATTGTGAGGCAGCTGCAGGAGAAGTACATGGAGCAGAGGAAGAAGTTATTTCTTGGGTTTGTTGATCTGGAGAAAGCATTCAATAGGGTTCCACGCGAAGTATTGACATGGGCATTGAGGAAGTTAGAAGTGGAGGAATGGTTGATCAGAGTAGTGATGGCAATGTACAAAAGAGCATGCACAGCTGTAAGGACGAAGGACGGGAACAGTGGTTAGTTTGAGGTGAAGGTGGGAGTGCATCAGGGGTCGGTACTAAGTCCACTACTATTTGTACCTGTGTTGGAGGTGCTGGCTCAGAACGTAAAGGAGGGTTTACCGTGGGAGTTGTTGTATGCAGATGATCTGGTGTTGATTGCGGAAAGTATGGATGGACTGAAGGAAAAGATGAACAAGTGGAAGGAATGTATGGAGACAAAAGGTCTGAAGGTGAATATAGGAAAGACGAAGGTGATGGCAAGTGGTAAAGCATGTGGTGAGGTGGAAAGAACTGGGAAGTGGCCATGTGCTGTGTGCAGGAAGGGTGTCGGAGTGAACTCCATTCAATGTACAATGTGTGCCGAGTGGGTTCATCGAAAATGTAGCGATCTGAGAGGGTCATTAACCAGTGTGGCAGCTACATTCAAATGTAAGGTGTGCACAGAGGGAGCTGCAGATGGAGGAAATGTTGAGTTGGATCTTGGAGACGGCATGAAGCTGGAAGGTGTGAAAACATTTTGCTACCTCGGAGACATGCTGAATGGAGAAGGTGGATCAGACTCGGCAACAGTTGCTGGAGTGAGATGTGCATGGAAGAAGTTTCGGGAACTGAGTGGCATGCTGATGAGGAGGGGAGTGTCGTTGAAGCTGAAGGGAAAGGTGTATGCTGCATGTGTGAGAAGTGTTATGATTTATGGGAGCGAGACATGGGTCATGAATGTAGAGCAGCAACGAAGGCTGGAAAGGGTGGAAATGCGAATGGTTCGGTGGATGTGCGGAGTATCGTTGAGAGAGAGGAAGACAAATGATGAATTGCGAAAGATGATGGGAATAGAGCCTGTGATTTATGCTGTGAAGAGGAACAGGTTGAGATGGTTTGGTCATGTGTTGAGGAAGGATGAAAGTGACTGGTTGAGAAGAGTGATGGAAATGAATGTAGAAGGAAGTAGAGGACGGGGAAGACCGAGAAAGACTTGGCTAAAGATGGTGGAAGAAGAAATGCGGGCAAGGGGGTTAACAAGGAGAGATGCAGAAAATAGGGCAAAATGGAGAAGATTGTCATGGGGACCGCAAGGCTAACCCCCGCTTTAGCAGGGAAAATGGCCTTAAAATGCATGTTGTTGTTGTTGTATTGTCCAGAGAAACTCTGACCTAATTACGAGTGGCATTGAGTGAATCAGCAGATGTACAGTAGAGTGAGAAATCATCAGCATACATGGCTAGCTGAGACAGAACATTATCAGGAAGATCATTGATATGAACAAGGAACAATGTGGGACCAAGGACAGAACCCTGTGGAACACCAGAATTGAACAGACCTTGTACCATACATCAAAAATCCCTTCATATTAGACAATAACAAGCTGCACCAAAGGAGATTATACAAGTTAAAATAATTTCAAGAAAGCAATGGAAGAAGATCAAGATATTTGTTGACATGCTATGTCGTAGAAAAAAAGTCACATACCAGACGTGGGTCTTACTCCATCATCCTGAGAGCGGAGGATGCAGACATCACTGAACCCGATTCCAGAGACACCAGGACGATTTTCCAGATGCACATTTTTGAATCCAACAAAGTTTTGGCAGAAACTGGAAAGTTCCCAAATAACATCATCCAAGTTGACGAAAATACTTCCCAACAGAGAAGAACCTGCAATCTGGACATCTTGTGGCTTTAAAAAAGAATTCATAAATTTACAGAAGTCAGCATACATTGCAAATTGAAGTTTATCTTTGGAGAGAGTGAGGAGCTTGTCCCGCAATGAATCGGACTCGGTACAAGCTCGAATAACCTTCTGATCCTCAATTCCAAGCTTATCGATCACTGCTTGGGCTGTTTCTGCTCTCAGGCCTTGTGATTGGAGCCATTCCAAGAAGCTCTCCATTTCACCAATGACCTGCCAGGGACACAATGCCTGTGTAAAGAAAGGAAAGGTTATACATGGTATTTTCTTCACTCTCTTTGGAATTTTTGTGAATTACAGTCACGTGAAAAAGTAAGTACACCCCATGTAAAGTTTTGACTTTTTCAACATATTTCAACATACAGCTATTTGATCTTCATTTCAACAATATTGATAGATAAAGGTGATATAATATAACAAATATCATGAAACATTTACATTTTGGAGTCCATTGTATAATTTAAATAAACATAAATGCAAATTTCGCATGTGGAAAAAGTAAGTACACCCCTACATTTATCACCACTTTAAATACCTAAACTTAGGATCAGGTGCACCAGCTCAGGTGCAAATGATTAGAACATCGTTAGAGAGGATCTTGGAGGAACCTGTCTTATTTAAACCTCAGACATTTAGTTTGGTTTGCTCTTTGTTGTTGAAGTGTGCGGCGTCACCATGCCTAGACCAAAAGAGCTCTCTGCGGCCTTCAGAAAGGAGGTAAAAGATGCCTACGAGTCTGGGAAGGGATTTAAAAAGATCTCCAAACAATTTGAAATCAATCATTCGACTGTCCGGAAGATCATCTACAAGTGGAAAAGATTCGAAACAACTGCCAATTTGTTCAGGCCAGGCCGCCCCAGCAAGTTCAGCCCGAGAGCAGACCGCAAGATGCTGAAAGAAGTCTCTAAGAACCCCAGAATGTCATCACGGGACCTACAGGTAGCTCTTGCCACTGTTGATGTCAAAGTGCACGAGACTACCATTAGAAAGAGGCTGCACAAATTTGATCTACATGGGAGGTGTGCCAGGAGGAAACCTTTGCTGTCCAGAAAGAACATCAGGGCAAGACTAAAGTTTACCAATGAACACCTAGGCAAAGACCAGCACTTCTGGAACAATGTCCTCTGGACAGATGAGTCAAAGGTAGAGCTATTTGGCCACAGTACCAGAAGACATGTTTGGCGAAAACCAAAGACAGCATTTGACCACAAGAACCTGATGCCAACTGTAAAGCATGGTGGTGGAAATATTATGGTTTGGGGCAGCTTTGCTTCATCATGGCCTGGGCAGCTCACCATCATAGAATCCACTATGAATTCTTCATTGTACCAGAGGGTGCTTGAGGATAATGTGAGGCCATCTGTCGGAAAGTTGAAGCTCAACCGAAGGTGGACCTTGCAACATGACAAAGACCCCAAACATACCAGTAAATCCACCAATGAATGGCTGAAAAGAAAGAAATGGAGGGTTCTGGAATGGCCAAGTCAAAGCCCGGATCTAAATCCCATAGAGATGTTGTGGGGGGATTTGAAACGAGCTGTGCATGCAATTGTGCATGCTGTGCAAAAAAATTTTGTTGAATAAATTATTGCAGTCAATCTTTCATTGTTTTTTGTTCAATAAGATCACCTTTATCGATATATACTGTTTCAATGAAAATCAAATATTGATATGTCCACATATGTTAAAAAGATTTTAAAAAACATTTCATGGGGTGTACTTACTTTTTCCACATGCGAAATTTGCATTCATGTTTATTTAAATTATACAATGGACTACAAAATGTAAATGTTTCATGATATTTGTTATATTATATCACCTTTATCCATCAATATTGTTGAAATGAAGATCAAATCGCTGAATGTTGAAATATGTTGAAGGAGTCAAAACTTAAATGGGGTGTACTTACTTTTTCACATGACTGTATTTGCATTGGCAATCCAATCAATTTATTATCCAATAAATGTGGGCTTTTGTATCCAGTATGTTCACTCACTGTGTCCCATTTTGTAAGTTTTCTTATCAATCAGGATCTAATTAATACGAGTTTTTATATACATTTTATATAATTAATACGAGACAAAAATATACCCAGAGTAAACTAGAGGAGATCATTCGGCCCATTATGCTTCACCACTTCAACACCAGACCAATTATGTACACAAAAACGATGCAATTTCATTGGGGGAATGAGGGGAGGAGTGCTGATGAGACGATGTGGCACAACTGGGGATATCCCAAGCATGTCAAATACAAATGGGGAAATATAATTATTTTAATTATTTAAATTAAAAAAGAGAAAAAAGCTATTTTATGTGGTCTAATGCTTCCAGGTACGTATCTAATCCTGATTTAAATTTATCATTTGGTTCGGTTGGTTCGGTTGCCACTGCCTTTCTCGGAGACCATCCCATGAATTAACTACTCTCTGAGTGAAAGACCCTTATCTTACTCCCGTATTAACTCTTCTTTTCTTTAGTCTCAGGCTACGGCCCATGGTCCTGTCACTTTCTCTGCTGAAGATTTATTCTGCACATATTTTGTCGATACCCTTCATTATCTTCAACATCTATCATATCCCATCATAACTGCCTCCTTTCTAATGCATAAAGCCATCTCCTTCAGCGAAGCGACGGGTCTTATATTCTAGTACACATCAAGTGAATCGGTTGAAAAATTGACGATTCAAGTCACCGTGACCGAAGACCTATTGGCCATTGCCCTCAACAACAACTCACTTCCAGTTTCACGTGCCGCTGATGCAGTGCCCCCCGTTTCCAGGAGGCTGGTACTCATTTTGCAAACTTCAGAAGGATGACAGGCTGAGTCAACCCACCTGGTGTTATTTTAACGACGTGACCCGAAGATCTTAAGTGAGCCACATTAATCATGAAGCCAACACCAGGATTAGTTCCGCAAGTAACGAGGTAAACAACACTCGGTAGCGCACAAACCTCCGCCAGGACAAACAGGTTACGTTTTGTATCCACTGATGGGCCGGATCTGGATTCGGACCTGAACCTAAATCGAATCACCTTGTTCTTCCCCCTCGTTCGTCATAATCCATCCACAACTCTTCGACGTATCGTGCTGTGTACCATCATGAACTTGACCCTACATCTCTATTAGTGTATTACTATTAGTGTTAATATTACTCTTGTATTATGAAGAATCCTTTCAAAAGATCGTTTTACAGATCTTTCTCAGTATTAATAATAAAATGACAAACTCCGAACAAACCTTTTCCTCAGAAGATTCGACCTGATCACGAGGATTTTTGTCACAGTTACAGTTCATGGTTTACAAAATCACCCGGAAGTTATTCATAGTTAGTGAATCCTTACAATTAACGCAATATATGTTTCTTCTTCTTCTTCCTCCTCACATCACCGATCTCCACCAGATAGCAGTTGATGGCTCATTGGCCAATTGTCGTCAGATAAAGAACTGAAGCCACAGATCCGCCATTTTACCACTCCCGATCACGGTGCATGAGAGAACAGTAATAATTTTTCGTTCAGTTGTTGTTCAATCGTCGACGTGGCATGAAAGTTGAAGTTACACACAACCCCTTCTATTGACCTTAAACTAGTACCGCCAGTTGTGAACGAGGGAACATCAGAACCGTTTCCAGCAATGCCGCGCCTTTCGGAGTGCCACCCGCCTCTCACCCCGTCCTGTTCCGCTCCTCCTGTTCCGGCTCCGCTCCTCCTCCTCCCGTCACGCCACGCCACGCCACAGACTCCTCCCGTCCCGCCCCGCCCCCACAGTTTTATAGACCGAGAAAGACTTGGCTAAACATGGTCGAAGAAGAAATGCGGGCAAGGGGGTTAACAAGGGGAGATGCAGAAAATAGGGCAAAATGGAGAAGATTGTCATGGGGACTGCAAGGCTAACCCCCGCTCTTGCAGGGAAAATGGCCTTTAAATGCCTGTTGTTGTTGTTGTTTCTCCTTTATGACACGAGGAGGGGGAATGTCTGTCAGAGTGACGGGTGCACAAAAATACACACAACACAAGAGGATTAAAATAAATACAGTTATGGATTATGTCCGATGGATTATTTGCAATAAATTATACAGTCCAATAAATTAGACTTTCCCTGGGAGTGGGATGCACGGAGGTATATAATATGGAGAGCCAATGACGGCTGTCGGCTGAAGCTAGCGGAAGTTGCTTGGCGGCCATATTGGGAAGCTGATTCATTTTGGATGCTTACCGACTGTAAGGAGTCTTATTTGTGAAGTGAGTTATGTGAGGAGTGAGTTATGAGGAGTGGGTTATGAGAGGAGTGGATTATGAGATGATTGAGTTATGAGAGGGTTATGAGAGGAGTGGGTTATGAGAGGAGTGGGTTATGAGAGGAGTGGGTTATGAGAGGAGTGGGTTATGAGAGGAGTGGGTTATGAGAGGAGTGGGTTATGAGAGGGTTATGAGAGGAGGCGGTTATGAGAGGAGGAGACGGTTATGAGAGGTGAGGTGAGGTGGAGAGGTAGAGAAGGTGATGTAAAGTGGAGAGGAAGAGAAGGTGAGGTGGAGAGGTAGAGAGGGTGAGTGGGGTGAGGTGGAGAGGATGAGATGGTTGGATGAGGTATAGATGATGAGAGGATGGGGTGAGGTGGAGAGGGTGAGTGGGGTGAGGTGGAGATGATGAGCTGGCTCGGTGAGGTATAGATGATGAGGATGGGGTGAGGTGGAGAAGGTGAGTGGGGTGAGGTGGAGATGATGAGACGGCTCGGTGAGGTATAGATGATGAGAGGATGGGGTGAGGTGGAGAGGGTGAGTGGGGTGAGGTGGAGATGATGAGCTGGCTCGGTGAGGTATAGATGATGAGGATGGGGTGAGGTGGAGAGGGTGAGTGGGGTGAGGTGGAGATGATGAGACGGCTCGGTGAGGTATAGATGATGAGAGGATGGGGTGAGGTGGAGAGGGTGAGTGGGGTGAGGTGGAGATGATGAGACGGCTCGGTGAGGTATAGATGATGAGGATGGGGTGAGGTGGAGAGGGTGAGTGGGGTGAGGTGGAGATGATGAGCTGGCTCGGTGAGGTATAGATGATGAGGATGGGGTGAGGTGGAGAGGGTGAGTGGGGTGAGGTGGAGATGATGAGACGGCTCGGTGAGGTATAGATGATGAGAGGATGGGGTGAGGTGGAGAGGGTGAGTGGGGTGAGGTGGAGATGATGAGACGGCTCGGTGAGGTATAGATGAGGATGGGGTGAGGTGGAGAGGAAGAGAGGGTGAGTGGGGTGAGGTGGAAATGATGAGACGGTTGGGTGAGGTATAGATGATGAGAGGATGGGGTGAGGTGGAGAGGGTGAGGTGAGGTGGAGAGGATGAGGAGGTGAGATGGAGAGGGTGAGAGGTGGCGTGAGGTGGAGAGGAAGAGAGGATGGGGTGAGGTGGAGAGGCTGAGAGGGTGAGGTGAGGTGGAGAGGATGAGGAGGTGAGATGGAGAGGGTGAGAGGTGGAGAGGAAGAGTGGGTGAGGTGAGGTGGAGAGGACGAGAGAGTGGGAGGGGTGAGGTGGGAAGGGTGAGAGGTGAGAGGAGAAGAGGAGTGGAGAGGAGTGGAGTGGAGAGGTACGTTTCCATCATGTTGTGAGAACACTCGATGATGACATAAAGGAAGAGCGCATCAGGAAAAAATATTGCAAACTGGTCCTGTTTGCTCACCAGTGAGGCTTGTGGGTTAACTACATGACAGCGTTTCATGTCATTTATGTGACTGACTCACTGTTGATGTGTTGCTGACCCATGTCAGTGTAGAATAAACTCTGGTTATTATTATATCTGCGTGGTTTCTAACATCTCGGTAATAGAAACATACACATCTTAGTTACAATATAATGACTGAATTAAGTAACATCATATAACATGACAACAAATCAGATCTTTATATTGAGGAATATTATAGAACAAGCCAAAGAATGGCAAACGACGATGTACCTCAATTTTATAGATTTCTAGAAAGCTTTCGACTCCTTGCCGAGAGAAAGTCTGGGTTATAATGAAGAAATACAGCATACCTGGAAAATTAGTGAACCTTGTAAAAGCCCTTTACCAAGACTTTCAATGTGCGGTCGTCGACCAAGGTGAAACAACAGAATGGTTCAAGGTGAAGACGGGAGTTAAACAGGGGTGTAACATGTCAGGATTCTTATTCCTACTAGTGGGTGATTGGGTCATGAGAAGAACGATAAAGAACACCGAGCGGTAATTTTGGGCACTTTTTTTTCAAACAAGCTCTAAACCATTGGATTCCCCAGGAAAAATGCGTCTAGAACCAACTTCAAACTTAATGAACACCATTTCCTTAAAGAACGGGATTCTGAGCCCGAATATCAGTTCAAATATTAGTATTCTATATTAATTAAATAGTCGGCGGTCCTAAAATTCGCTCCAGCTGCATCATCAGTGCGCCACGCCTTTGCTTTGACAGGCTTACGATCGGCTTCCCAATATGGCCGCCAGACTATTTCCGGTGGCTTCACGGCGGCTAATGCTGCGAGGTGGCCAATTGGCTCTCCATATTATATACCTCCGTGGTGGGATGCCCGGACACTTAATCATTTGAAATTGATGCAAAAGTTTCGTTTTCAGTACCAATTTGAAGGTAAGGGCCTATAGAACAATTTTGGTTCGAGTGTCGAGCACTCATATAATTATTTTTTTGTTTTTTGACCATTTTCCAAAATGGCAGCCATCGAAAATAGTGAGTTATAAATTTTATTTGAAAAAGCTCATAATTCTCACACAATTGCTGTGTAATACTAGTACCCGATTGCAAAGCCGCAATGAGCCGGCGAAGCCAAAGCCTCTTGCCACTATTTTACCCATCACTATGGCATCAGTAGATTAGGTAGTTGGTAGTAGGTAGGTGTAGTAGTGAAGGAGCTGGGGCTCCCACGTCGATCGGAAGAATGGACGCGACAAAAAGCTGGAATTCATCCGAGTTGCTTTAATCAAACCAAACACTCAGGCACTCTGAAAAGCCCGTTTATCGGGCAGCAATATATATACATATTATCCCGGAGCGTTTGCCCAGGAAAGGCGTGAGGGGGCGTGGCCCAGCGTCCTGGCTGTGGCCTGGCAAGTTGAGGGCGAGCCTGCCCGGGCGTCCTGGACGAGCCCGGCATGGTGATCGCTCCGCGTCCTTGATAGGTGCAAGGCGATTGTGAAAACCCAGCGGTAGCCGCTACACACGTCCCCCCAGAATCGACTTGCACCGGCAGGGTCAATTTGAGGGGGGTCCTGATGACCCGGCCGAAGCGACCCCTGGCGGGTCGTGGGAGGGGGTCCGGTGTGGTGGTGGGCGGTCGAGTGGGGGGCACCGTGGACGGGGGGCGGCCTCGCCGCGGCAGAAGGGCCACCCGTGGTGGATGGTCGACGTCCACGTGCGCCGGCTTAAGGCGGTCCACCGCAATCCGGTCCGACCTGCCGCCGATGTCGATGACGAACGACTTGTCGTCCCGTCGCAGCACCCGGAAGGGCCCGTCGTACGGCGGCCAGAGTGGCCCCCGATGTGCGTCGTGAAGCACAAAAACATACTCCGCTGTGCGAAGTGCTGGGGGGACGTAGGACTGGGGGTCACCGTGGTGGGATGTTGGCACGGGGGCAAACCGTCGGGCGGCCTCCTGGAGGTCCGAGCGCTGGTGAGCTGCGGACCAGGGACTGGTAGCGTCGGGCACGAATTCGCCCGGGACGCGTAGCGCCTGGCCATAGACAAGCTCGGCGGTGGATGCCTGGAGGTCCTCCTTGGGGGCCGTGCGGAGGCCCAAAAGGACCCACGGCAGCCGGTCGGCCCAACCGCCGTCTTGAAGGCCGGCCATGAGCGCGGCCTTCATGG
The DNA here is from genome assembly GCF_964187855.1 of Myxine glutinosa. Classification (NCBI taxonomy): domain Eukaryota; kingdom Metazoa; phylum Chordata; class Myxini; order Myxiniformes; family Myxinidae; genus Myxine; species Myxine glutinosa. The sequence continues at coordinate 147,395,118 of NC_136266.1, forward strand.
AGCGGTGGAATCGCTCGCACAACCCGTTTGCTTGGGGGTGGTAGGCCGTAGTACGGTGGAGCTTGACCCCCAGGTTGCGGGCGACCGCGCCCCACAGCTCGGAGGTGAACTGTGGTCCGCGGTCTGACGAGATGTCCGCCGGTGCGCCGAAGCGGGCGACCCAGGTGGCGATGAAAGCCTGCGCCACGTCGGCGGTGGTGGTGGAGACGAAGGGAACGGCCTCCGGCCACCTGGTGGTCCTGTCCACCATGGTGAGCAGGTGTGTGAACCCCCGTGACGGGGGGAGGGGGCCCACCAGATCCACGTTGACGTGGTCGAAACGTCGTTCGGGCACGGTGAAAGGTGCCAGCGGGGCCTGGGTGTGTCGGTGGACCTTGGCCCGTTGGCAGGCCGTGCAGGTGCTGGTCCAATCGCGGACGTCCTGACGAAGGCCGTGCCAGACGAATCGCGCCGACACCAGCTTCTGGGAAGCTTTCCGGCCCGGGTGGGAAAGGCCGTGGAGGGAGGCGAAGATGCGGCGTTGCCAGGTGACGGGCACGATGGGGCGAGGCTGGCCTTGGGAGACGTCGCAGAGCAGGACAGTGTCCGCGAAGGGGATGTCGGCCAGGCAGAGGCCCGTGTCCGCCACCCGGAGGGCTTGCACCGTGGTGTCGGTGGTTTGGTCCGCCGCCATAAGCGCAAAGTCCACGCCCAGGTGGACCGCGTTCGCGCTGGCCCGGGAAAGACAGTCGGCCACGGCGTTGTTTTTGCCGGCGACGTGCCGGATGTCCGTGGTAAACTCCGACACGGCGGAGAGGTGGCGCTGTTGGCGGGCCGACCACGGCTCCGTGACCTTGGCCATGGCGTAAACCAACGGCTTGTGGTCGACGAACGCCGTGAAAGGTCGGCCCTCCAGGAGGTGGCGGAAATGGCGGACGGCCAGGTGTAGACCGAGGAGCTCCCGGTCAAACGTGCTGTATTTGAGCTCGTTCGGCCGGAGCTGCCGGCTGAAAAAAGCGAGTGGCTGCCAAACCCCGTTCACCCATTGCTCATGTACGGCGCCCACCGCGTAGTCGGAGGCATCCGTGGTGAGGGCGATGGGAGCGTTGAGCACCGGGTGAGCGAGCAGTGTTGCGTCGGCGAGGGCCCGCTTTGAGCTTTGGAAGGCCGCATCCATTGCTGCGGACCAGGCGATGTCGTGCTTGGCCGGCTTGCCCCGGAGGGCTTCGTAGAGGGGCCGCATGAGTTGAGCAGCGCGGGGCACGAAGCGGTGATAAAAATTCACCATTCCCAGGAATTCCTGCAGGGCCTTTATGGTGCGGGGACGCAGGAACGTGGTGATGGCCTCGACCTTGGTTGGCAGCGGCACCCGTTCTTGGTGATGTGGTGGCCCAAAAAATCAACGGCCGTCGTGCCGAAGTGGCATTTGGCCGGGTTGACGATGAGGCCGTGCTCGCTGAGGCGCCCGAACAGTGTTCGGAGGTGGAGGAGGTGCTCGGCCCGGGACGTGCTGGCGACGAGGATGTCGTCCAGGTAAACAAAAAGGAACGGCAGGTCACGCAGCACGCCATCCATCAAGCGCTGGAATGCCTGAGCCGCGTTCTTGAGACCAAACGGCATCCGCAAGAATTCAAATAAGCCGAACGGCGTGATGACTGCCGTTTTAGGGACGTCGGCCGCCCTGACAGGTACCTGGTGATATCCCCGTATGAGATCAATTTTCGAAAAAATGACCCGTCCCGCCAGACGGGCGGAGAAGTCTTGGATATGCGGGATCGGGTACCTGTCGGGGGTGGTAGCGTCATTGAGACGGCGGTAGTCGCCACACGGGCGCCATCCACCCCCTGGCTTTGGCACGATGTGCAGTGGCGAGGCCCACGCGCTATCGGAGCGCCGCACGATGCCGAGGTGCTCCAACGCGTCGAATTCGGCCTTCGCCACGGCGAGCTTGGCTGGGTCGAGGCGGCGGGCCCTGGCGTAGACCGGCGTGAGCCCGTGGTTGGTATGTGGTGCTCGATCCCATGCCGTACTGCGACGGCCAAAAACGTCGGCCGCGTGAGGGCCGGGAACTCCGTGAGCAGGCGAGCAAACTCGTTCGCCGCCGGGACGGCGCATGCCAGCTCGGTCGGCGCGGAGCTGCTCAATGTGCATACCAGGGAGCTGAAGGTTTCGGCGTTGATTAAACGACGCCGTTGGACGTCCACCAGCAGTCCGTGTGCGCAGAGGAAGTCGGCGCCTAGCAGAGCCATGGGCACGTTTGCGGTTACAAACGTCCAAGCAAAGCGTTGGCCGCCGAAGCAGAGGGTGACGTTGCGCGGGCCGAAGGTGCGGATGGTCGATCCGTTGGCCGCAACCAAGGAGGGGCGCAAACCGCGGATTGCCTGTCCTGGTCAGAGGCGGGTATGACGGTCAGTTGGGCGCCGGTGTCGCACAGGAAGCGCCGTCCGGACGCTTTATCCGTGATGAACAGTAAGTTGCCCGTGTGGCCGGCGCTCATGGCTGGTAATGAACGCCGGCCCGGCCGTTTCCCAGCCTGCCGAAGGTGCACGGGGGTCGGCATGTCCGGGCCTTCTGTCCGAACCTGGCATGATAGTAACACCACGCTTGGTCAGGTGGAGGCCCCGGTCGTCGTGCTGGAGGTGGTCGGCTCGGTGTAGCGGCCGCCAATTGCGTCGGCAGTTCGGTCGTCGACCGTGCCGGGTGCTCGGGCGCCATGGGTGTTGCGTCGGACGGCGGTGGGTCCCATGTCGCCGCTGCGATGCGCTGTCCTGCGGCGGAGATCTTGTCGGCTTCTCTGGCAAGGGCCCGGGGATCTGTGATCGTCGTGCTTGCCAGGGCGAGGCGTACCGGGTTAGGCAGCTGATGGAGGAACAGCTCCCGGAACAGGAATGCCGGAGAGTGCTCGCCGAGCAGTGAAAGCATGTAGTCCATTCGCTCGGAAGGGCGCGTGTCGCCGAGCTCGGGCAGGTCGAGCAGGCGCCGTGCGCGTTCCGCCGATGGGAGGGCGAAAGCGTCGAGGAGAAGCTTCTTAATCGCGCCATATTTGTCAGCGGCTGGCGGGCTCTCGAGGAGGCTCAGGGCGCGGGCCGCGGTGGCCGAACCGAGCGCTGTTACCACATGGTGGAAGCGGGTGTCGTCGGCCGTGATGCCTCGCAGGGCGAACAGGGAATCCGCCTGTGCGAACCAAACCGCCGCGTGAGCCTCCCAGAAGGTAGGCAGTTTAAGGGCGACTGCCGTGTCCATGTCGGTAGGCCACCAATGAAGGAGCTGGGGCTCCCACGTCGATCGGAAGAATGGACGCGACAAAAAGCTGGAATTCATCCGAGTTGCTTTAATCAAACCAAACACTCAGGCACTCTGAAAAGCCCGTTTATCGGGCAGCAATATATATACATATTATCCCGGAGCGTTTGCCCAGGAAAGGCGAGAGGGGGCGTGGCCCAGCGTCCTGGCTGCGGCCTGGCAAGTTGAGGGCGAGCCTGCCCGGGCATGCCCGGGCGTCCCGACCGAGGCCTGGCAAGTTGAGCGCGGGCCTGCCCGGGCGTCCTGGACGAGCCCGGCATGGTGATCGCTCCGCGTCCTTGATAGGTGCAAGGCGATTGTGAAAACCCAGCGGTAGCCGCTACAGTAGGTACCGTACCGCGTTCAAAATGACCATTTGCATTCTGGATGAGATAAAAAATTATAAAATCTCCTTCTTGATTAATTCGGTGAATTCCATCTCAACTTCGGATATTTCCGGCCCTGAAAATTTTTTCCGCTACGGCTGCGAGATTTCTAAAAAATAATTCTTCGTCAATTTTAGAATATTTGACGCCGTTTTCAGCCTCCGAAACACGGGAATAAGCTTTTTTGAAATATTTTTTCAAATGCTAGAATCTCATTTGTTCCGGTGTTTGGTGACGATTTTCGTTGAAGATAACCAGGGCCCGTGCGGGCCCGGGGAACGAGGTTGGTCTTAAAGTATTTTAATTACAAATTAGAGGTGCATAAGATTGTGAATCCAAAAAAGACGGGTGAAACAAACTCCTATTGAACTTTTTCGCAATTTTTTATGCATACTTCTGCATCCGCAAGATGGTGGCCTCCATGGAGCGATTTGGTGCGTCAAACCTTCGAAATTCTCAAAGGATTCAGCAAAATATGGCTTTTCAACATAATACTGTCGCACAACTCCGATTAACACCAGAGTTGCGGATTGCCGATCACGAAGGCTTTAACTCCCGAGGTGGAAACTCAATGGCAGATTCCAAAACCTAAAACACCCAAGCGCGCGGAATGGAGGGGAACGGCGAGAGCCCCGCAGCCTTATCTATTAAAATCAACCACCCGGTAAACTGCATTCAGATCTTTTCTACAAAAATAATGCAAGGGTTTATTGGGAAAAGCAAAGACAGTAAAAGCACGCGCCGGTAATGAAATAAGGTACTAAATTGGGATCCCACGCACACAGATATCAAATACAAACAGGGGATGTGAATTAATAAAAAGAACACGTTATGTTAAATCGTGAAATGTGGTGTGAGTTTATCTGTCCATCGTCCTGTATTGTTTGCCGTCCACCACGGCTCCGTCCGGCCCCGATGTACCCACGAGGCCTCGCTCCGAGCTCCGATCCTCTCACCGCCCACGAGGTCCGTGCACCAAGCTCCAAAGCACCCAACACAGGCCAGCGGCTCCACACGAGGTCGATCCCCACACGAAGCACGAAAAGACAGGAACGGAGAGAACGCAGGTGTGACTGCACGTCTCGTCCTTCCAACTCGCTTCTCAAAACCCAACTCGTGTACTCAGGCCGTGAACTGCCAACCAACTGTTGCTGCGCCGCTCGCTCGCGTGCACTCGGGATCCAACTCACAGCTCGTCGCTCTCAATGGCGTTCGGCGCTCGTCACTCAACTCAGGAATCGAACTCTCTGAAAAGGCGTTCTGCAACTAACAACTCTGTCAGGATCACACCGGGACTGTACTGCTCGACAACTCCACTCAACTCCTGTGCACACGAACTCTTCCAAAAGGCGTCCGGCCCCCGCTAATATCCCCGGCCGGTGACGTCAGCATTGGCGCACTCCCCTGCCAATTAGAGCCTCCACCGACTCGCCGGCTCGCTCAGGTCACGCCCACTGCGTCACTCTCACTCCCGCTCCTGCTCCTTGTGTTATAGCACGTGCTATGCGAGGCGGGTAGGCCTCGCGGAGGTGCAAATGGTGGCGGCCATGTGGCGGTGTTCTAGCCCGATTTCTTCCTAAGTCATGTCAGGGGGGAAGGGCGTCATTAATGTTGTACTAAGGGATCCTAACTAAGTGTCTATGTGTTCTGCAGTGCCATAAGGGACAAAGGTTTGATTACCAGGTGAGACATACAAGGGCTCTACTCATTAACCCCTACACTACCTAACACACGAATCTCCTCGTAGATACACAATCATACATCTTAACCCGACAAACGCCTACACATGACTTATTACAGGAAGTGTTCCTTACCGTGACACACGAAGCATGGTACCTACTCAGATATACTCTGCTCAACATATATCACTACCCAAATTCATAACAATACGTACGCGTTCATTCACAACACCGGCTTCGCCGGCTATAACTTTTATTGCTATCTTAAGCTAATACTGTGTGAGGAATCAACTGGAGTCAAAATATAGATGTTTTGAATATTCTGGTATGGCAAAAATAAAAAATGGCTGCCAATTTTAGGCTTTTTTCGCATTATGCCTCATAACTTCTGTCCTATTGACCCTAGAATGGTGATTTTGGTGTCTATACCTAGGTTTTCATGTACGAGTTATTGAATAAAAATAGAATAAACATGATTGTAGCATATCTTATATGATATTTCACACCAATGAGACAATAAATACAAAAAGTAATAACGCAAATCTGGTATTTTTTTCATCTCTTTCCTGTTGAACTTTTTCCAGTTTATTTATTAGGGCTGTGTCAACAAGCTGGGGATGGTCTGTCTTTTGCCAAAATCAAACCAAAGAAAACCCTTCATTATGTTGGTCACTTTCTCTTTCCAGCTTTCAGATATCATGGAAGGCTGAGAAGCTGGAATGAGAGTTTTCAGTGCAGTGCAGATAAATTTAAGAATAGCCTCTCTGTCCCTTCATGAACCCAACATTTTATGCATCAAGACGGCAGTTATTTAATATTGTTTTTTCTTTCTGTCTTTCCAGGTCGTTTCTGAGATGGCTGGGACAAGGTGATGGCAGTTTTGCATTCTGTGCTAAAAACAAACTGAGGAAGGGCTCGTTTGTCCTCTTGCGAATCCAGTCGCCAGTCGTGGAGAGCGATCCTACACAGAAATCACCAGCCTTGTAAGTCAGTTCAGAGCAGTTGGTGCTGCTCCCCACCCAGACGTAAAACTTCCAGATGAAGAATCCATGCAGAAGAATCATGCATCCTGGCACAAATCATGTCGTCAGCTTTACAGGGCATCAGCACTTGACCATGCAAAAAAAAACGTCGCTATGAAGGATTGCCTCCTGCAAGAAAAAGATCCCGGCGGACTAGTGCAGCTGTTAATCATAATCTGTCTCTTCTGTGGTGACGAAACAAATGCAGCAGACCATTCTTTCCAGAAGCTTAAACTCACCAAACAGATACATGACAAGGCAGTCGCACTGGGGGAAGAGCGTATCGTGTCACTCCTTGTAGAAGGCGATCTGGTCGCCATTGAAGCCAAGTATCATCGGAATTGTTACACAGGGTTCACCCGCTGTTACGATGCGACTTGTAAACAAGACACAGCTGGAACTAGGCGAAAACCTTGAGGCCACAACAGAAAATGAATTGCTCCAATTCATAAAGGAAGAAGTCACTGGAGGTCGTAGAATTTTTGCATTACAAGATGTCATTCCTGACAGATATGATGACGGAGAGATTAGAACAACATGGAATCCAGAAGACCGTGAGCTGGACACGCCTAAAGGAAACAGTCCTCAAACACTTCCCGAATTTGAGAGAGGACAAAGGTATCCGAGACCGAGTTTTCATCGTTTGTTCGAAGAAGGCTCGAAAGATCATATCAGATGCAACTCAAACACCAGATGAGGAAGCACATACATCACTAATGGCAGCATCGATTCTCCTAAAGCTGTTTTGGATCATGACACTGCATTCAGATTTGATGGTTCATTTCCCAACGGTTGCGAAGATTTATCTGTTCCACAACGTATGAAGTATTTCTTCCGTCAACTCCTCGCAGGACCCAAATCATCGCCAGAACAAGAGAATTCCAGGAAGATCCTCTCTGTGAGTCAGGTAGCCATGCTAAATATGACTTCTCTTTCTGTGAACTTGAATTGTGAGCCTCTACTTGCAGTGTTCCTGGCCCTCAAATTGCATTTCCAAACAAGAAGCAAGAAGTTGGTAGAACTACTACACAAGTATGCTCTGAGCATGTCATATAAGAAAGTCCTCACCATTGAAGTTAGCTTTGCACAGGCTATTGCAGATCAAACAAGGAACACTGATATAGTCTGTCCTACAAATGTGCGTCAGCTCATTTTCACAGCTGCAGCCCTGGATAACTTGGATCACAATCCCACATCACGCACTGCAAGCTCATCCTTCCATAGAACTGGGATTTCAATTTTTCAGTTTTCTTCATCAGAGAAGCCTGGGTTGGACAAAGAATGTCTACAAATCAACTCACAGAAAACAGGAGCAGGCAGCAGTGGACCCATCCTGCCTCGTTCGTATACGTTTGAACCACCTGTGGGCCGAAATCTTGTCACCCAACCTCCGGTAAAAGATGTGCAGCCAGTGGCAACGAGTTCATTCGATGAGGAGAAACAGCACGAACAGGCATGGACTGCAGTACATGATACCCTATATGTGGATTCTGATACAGAAAAAGGCACTCCAGCGATGTGGTCTTCATTCCATGCTGCTCGATCAGATGCTGTTGGACAACCGGAAAAAGGCATTGAAGCCCTCCTGCTATTTTTCCATGAGAAAGCAGCTACTCCAGAAATGATTCGACATGGAATGGAACTGGTGAAAAAAACAAATGAGCACCTCAACCCACACCAAGTCGATGTGTTGGTAGTGGACCAACCACACTATAACCTCGCAAAAAAAAAAAAAATGCAGTGGACCTTCCCTGACATCTTCAGGGAAGACGAGTTTGTGGTGATGCTAGGTGCGCTCCACATTGAAATGGCTTGGCCCTCTTCCACGCATTCACTGGATCAGACAGCACATCTTCCTTCAAGTTTAAGGGTAAGCGATACTGCTGCAAGTTGATGCACGAAGTGCCATTCCTCATGGAGGAATTTGCAACTGTCGTCGACACTCCATTCCAAACATCGCCAAGGCTGAAAGAAGTGGCAACGAACTTTGTCTGTAGACTGGACTGCAATGAGTCAAACGAGGACAATGACGTTGACCTCGTCCGAATGAGTGTGTTCTCACAGAAGACTAGGGACGTGGAGAGAATTCCCCCAACGAGTGATGCTTTGGATCAACATCTCAAAAGGAGTGTCTTCCAAGCGAGCATCTGGACAACAGCCCAAAGGTCCATGATGCCTGTCAACAACCCCACTAATCATGGGTGGAAGGTAGAGGATGGCAAGCTGCTTCCCATTTGGACCTCGCTGCCCCTCGCCAAGGATGTATTCCACCTGGATGTGAAGTGCACTTGCACAAGTACCTGCGCTCTGTGCAAGTGCATGAAGGCAAAGTTGAAGTGCACACGTCTGTGCATGTGCAAATGCGAGAAGTAGCTGGACCAGAACAATTTCCAATACTGACATGTATATATGGTCGATTTGTTAGCCACTTTCTTATTAAAACTATTGTTCAAGGAGTTATTCAAGCAATTGTCTAAGCAGTTACTCACCACCATATTGTAGCACAGTTAAAAGATAAATAAAAATGTCACTACATCATTGGGTCCGAGTATAATTGTCCCGTTTATTTTTTAAAACATGTTTCAGCTTACCGGGCCTATGACCCTTGATCTTTTTTTGTGGATATGCGCCGATACCCGCAAAATTATTGCTTCTATGGGCAATGTGCTTGAAATACAAGTTGCTACTCCTGATCCTGAATCCATACATACCTCATATGTTCAGATCGGATCATCCAATCAAAGGTTATAACAGTTTCCGTATTTCGCATAGGCCGGGAACCCCCCACGTCCCCAGAAGCCCCATTTTTTATATGAGTGCTTGACACTCGAACCAAAATTGTTCTATAGGCCATCACCTTCAAATTGGTACTGAAAACGAAACTTCTGCATCAATTTTAAATGAAAAGAAAAAATTACCCATGCACGGCCATCAAAATTACCCACAACCAGTGACAGCCCTAATAATTGGCTTTAACGTAATTTCAGAGTTGATGGTTCGGAACAAGGCCATGTCTGACGATATAGCAGTGCCACCGGAGTCATTCATTTCTTTGTTTCCAGAACTGAGCCGATCACAAATATATACACTGAACCAGACTGTGCAGAATCGAGAGGAGGGACCAGTTTCCATGCGTACACAGGCCGTCACCATACTCAAATTCTTCCTGGGAGAACAATAAATATCCCTTATGTTCAATCACATCCATTTGCAGTCAAAACACCCACACTGTGAGAAACTGACCAAGAACTGTGCTGGCCAGAAGGGCTGACAGTGAAACTTTTTTTTGTATACTTAGTCCAGGCTCTGATGAGAGCTTTCACATGGAACATATAATAAGGGGAGCGGGAGACAAGAGGGGGAGAGAGGTAAATACAACAACAGTAGGGAACAGGGACATCAGGAGATCTGTGGAAGAGAGAGGGCTGGGGTGGGGTATACGGGTTCAACAATATGGACACGACAGGGACGTTTTATTCAGGAAAGAAATCGGAAATTGAAGGAGGTGGATTAAAGGTGGATTAACGGGGGTAGAAAAGATCAAGGTGTTGGATGGGGGAAGATATGAGATTGTGGTGAACAGCTGTTTTGAAGACATGAAGGGAAGAGTGTGATCGAAGAGAGTGTGGGCGTTTGTTCGAGAGGTGGCAAAAAGAAGAATGAAAGAGTGAAGGTGAGCAGAGAGTCTTGATTGTGGTAGTTTCACCAGAAGAGGTTTACTGACAGACCTTGTGCACCCTGCAGGAATATTTGGGGGAGATAGCACAGACAGAGCAGGGGGTGCAAGGCCAGAGAGGAGTCGATAGAGGATAGAACGACCAGCAACCTGCCTGCGGTGAGAGAGTGAAAGGCCCTCAGAATCGGCTTCATCGCGGGAGATTCCAAGTCCTAAAAGCCTTGGTTTCTACAGCAGGAAGACGCACTTGGTATGAGGAAGTTGCACCAGCTCAGAAGGGAGAGCAGTACTCCATCAAACTGTGGATGAAAGCTTTGTAGGTGGTGAGCAGCTCAGCAGTGCCAAGGAAGGACTCAGCATGATGGAGGATGGCCAGTTGGCTACTGGCTTTGGAGACTAGCTTGGACATTTGGCTTTCCCAGGAAAGATCATGGCAGTCAGTGAGACCAAAAATCTTGAGTGACAGAACTTCTATGAAGAGGATTATTGAGAAAGTAGATGCGAGGGTTTTCCAGACGGTATTTTCGGAGAGACAAGGTAAGATTGTGAGATTTGTCAGGATTGAAAGACATGTTCCATTTGTTTGACCAGTCTGAAACTTTATCCAAGTCTGCAGAGAGTTAAGAGGCTGCTTTTTGCCAAGAACTGTCAATCTGAGAGACGAGAGATGCAACGGCAGAGGGTGGGGTCATCGGCAAAAAGATAAAGATTTTCCAGAGAATCTGAAAGATCATTGATGAACATTAGAAAAAACTCAGGGCCCAGAACACTGCCTTGAGGAACTCCAGCCTGGACAGAAAAAGGAGATAAGGGAATTCCATTTAGAGCCACACGTGGACTACGGCAGGAGAAAATTTGTGAGCCATTGTTACGTGCTCCTCCCCGACCCCCTTGTCACGGTGTACCTCCGAGCCCCGAGAGGAGTCACGGCAGAAAAATGTGTTATTCTGTATGTCAAAGATCAATGGAGAAGCCACCCCAATTGTTACTCCCAAACAAATATTGTATTAAGATCACACAAGAATAACAGTACAACAATAAGAGTAGTCAAAAGTACAATCAATATGTCCTATGACGGTACCATCAGTTTTGTAATATATGACTCACTGTGCTCCAAGTGAGTGAAACAAGAACATCCCCAATGTCTCTTATTCCCAGCTTCAAGCCCAAAGTTGTTTCGCTCCAGCGATCGCCAGAACGATGTCCAATTGAGATCAGAATCCCGTGCAGATGGCAAGTACAGACACACAGCCCAAAGCTGCACAAAGGCGCCCTCAAGGCGACTGGGAAATCACACCCTCGGGTATGGACTTTCACGGCTCGCAGTCGGCGAACCGCAAATTAATCTTCAAAAGCCACGGTGCACACACACACACACGCCAGATACGTCTGAAAGCGGTGAAAACGGCCGAAGAAGCAAAGAAACCTTGCTCGACGCGTGAAGCGCGCGAGTCAAAATGGCCGACGGCCCAACGATAATTCTCCTCGGAATCCACCGCCAAAAACCTGACACGCAGGTTGATCGGTCACAGCGATGACAACTCTGTCGCAGGAATCCCTTTCCTGGGAACCCAAAAGTTCACTCGTGACTCTTGCTCACCGACGTTCGCTCCAGACCGCAAGTAGCTCGGCTCCTTCTTGTCCGACTCACTCGCTCCGCCCTCTTTTCTCTTCTTCCTCTTCGTCGTCCGGTTCCCGATCCGGTTTCCTGTTTCTTTTAACATTAACTTTTTTACCTTTTGAAAACAGTTCATGAACAATAAACCTTTTGAAAACAATAATAGTACATGGAATCAGAAATATTTACAGTGGATGCAAACCACCACAACGGAAGTGACGAATCCGTAACACCATGCGTGTTGATTTCCATGGATACCATAAGAGGAGAGTTTGGAAAGCAGGGTGGGGTGCCAGACCGTATTGAAGGTACGAGATATGTCAAAGGAGACGGCTCTGATTTCCTGTCTGGTGTTGAGGACATCCATCCATTGTTGAGACAGCCGAAGTAGCATGTCCAGAGTAGAGTGGCTTGGTCTGAATCCATATTGATTAATCTAAGATCAAGCCATTGGAGAAGAGGAAGGATTTAATGTCAGAAGTGATGATGGATTCCATGACCTTGCTGATGATTGGGAGCAGGCTGATTGGTCTGTAGATGCAAGATCTGTTTTTGGAATTTCTATTTTTTTTATTTTTTGGAATAATTATTACTGCTTGGTCGCGTCGGTGTCCACATCGACTTGAATCTCAACCTTTTAGAGGTGCGGTTCATTCCCCTCTTCTTTGGAAGTCTGTATTCAAAGATATGCCCTCATTAACAATGCATTATCATGCATGTTGGGGCCTGTGTTGCTGAGCTGCTTGGCAGCAGTCAATGATGGCATGAAGTGCAGTCAAGCCAAGATGGTAAAGGTTATGCAAAGCTTTCAACTGGTTTGATAAACAATTCTCGGTTTGACCAGGATTACTTATGGGGATATGGACAACTCCAAACTCACCACTGACCACTGACTGATAAATTGATCATAATGTGCCATTACATATTCACAATAACACGGGCAGTGCATTTGTGCTTTGAGGACTTCTCTTTATTATGAAACCCTTCACAAATTCAAGTTTCTTGGAAAAACATGGGCAGGAGTCTTCTTCTGATAAACAATTTTACAACCAGGGTATTCTCCCAATATCACACATGGGAATGAAACATGGAATACAGCAAAGTTTGAGCAAAAATTGATGTCAAACTGCTAAGGAAAGATGCCATCTGAGCATAACCAAAAATGGGACAATAAAAACAACTAAATCAGATAGAAAACAAATTCCTAAACACTGGTCACAATCAAAAAAATAAAATGGAACTTGGCTGGATACATGGCAAGGACAGAGACAAGAATTACAAACTGGCAACCTACGGAAGGTCCTGGAAGAAGCACGATGAGATCCAAGATCAGATTGAGAGATTAAGTTTTGTTACCATTTGAGTTTTTGGCATAAATTTTTCAACAATCCTCATGAGAATATGGTGAACCAAATTAATAAATTTACTTTTTTTTTTTAGCTGTCGTTTTCTTTAAATTTAGTTTGAGCACAGAGTGGATGCGGATGGGGTTAGCATTTTGAGATTCTTGTTGCCTTTTGGCACCAGTTTGCAGTAATTGTGGTGGACATTCTGGTGACAGCCAGCCATATGGCTTTCATCAAGGGGATCAGGGGTGCTGGCTGGTTGTCAGGGGTTACAGATGGTACTCTGAGGTACTCTGAGTTACAGATGGTGCTAACAAGGTATGTCCCCAAAGGACTGTAGGCTTTCACGATAGCTTTCTCCTTCCTGGTTCACTGAATACCTTGCATACTGCTGAGGATCGCTTACAACAGGGGCACGTACAACCTAGTGCGGGTCATGCTATGTGAATTTAACAAACCTTTATCAGCAATTTTTTCCCCACAGTCAGAACACTTTTTTGCGAGCACTCCAGCATGCGATGCACTATGGAAATTCAAGCTCTGTTTAGAAATAAAAACCTTGTCACAAATAGAACATTTGTTAGGATGCTCTCATTGGTTACCTCCATATGTTGGTTTTAGGAGATGGGAGGAAATTCCCCAAGAACTCAAAATCTCCACCTCTTTTTTTCGGTAAAGGATCATCATTCATGAACCAGTTTGTGAAACTTCATTCTCATAAGCTTCGTTCAAGGGCTCTCTCACAACCTCTGCCAGACTCCACCTGCACCTTGTTTGTCCTAATATATTCCCAGGAATGTTTTTTAAGTGCTCAGTTAGGTTTTCTTGATCATCCGGATTCCTTGTTGCTCCGACTATCACGGGTACAATTTCAGGTTTCTTCAATTTCAAAATCCTCTTGACCTAATTTTTCAGATCGTGGTATTTCAGATTTGAGCTCTCCTATATGGATCATCATATGCGTTTTCAAATTGCCTTTTTGAGAGAAACCTTTATCACATATCGAGCATTTGTGAGGATACTCTCCTGTATGGGTCATCATATGTAATTTTAAACTGACTTTTTGAGAGAAACCTTTATCACATATCGAGCATTTGTGAGGATACTCTCCTGTATGGGTCATCATATGTAATTTTAAATGGCCTTTTCGAGAGAAACCATTATCACATATCGAGCATTTGTGAGGTCGATGTCCTGCATGGATCATCATATGTAATTTCACATGGGTGTTTTGAGAGAAACCTTGATCACAAATGGAGCATTTGTAAGGACGATCTCCCGTATGGATCTTCATATGCGTTTTCAAATGGGCATTTTGAGAGAAACCTTTGTCACATATCGAGCATATATGAGGACGCTGTCCTGTGTGGATCCTCATATGTAATTTCAATTTGCAGTTTTGAGAGAAACCCTTATCACATATCAAGCATTTGTAAGGTCGTTCTCCTGTATGGACTCTCGTATGCAATTTCAAATGGCCTTTTCGAGAGAAACCTTTATCACATATTGAGCATTTGTAAGGTCGCTCTCCTGTATGGATCCTCATATGCTTTTTCAAATTGCACTTATGACAGAAATCTTTATCACATATCGAGCATTTGTATTGACGTTGTCCCATATGGATCATCATGTGCTGTTTCAAAATGTGGTTTTGAGAGAAACCTTTATCACATATCAAGCATTTGTAAGGACACTCTCCTGCATGGATCTTCAAATGCAATTTCAATTTGCTTTTTGTCAAGAAACATTTATCACAGACAGAGCACTTGAAGGGGCGTTTTCCAGTGTGCATCCCCATGTGTATTTTCATGTTACTCGTTGAAGCAAAATCCAATCTGCACACATTACACTTATAATGTATTAGCCTTTCTCTAACCTTTTTGTGTTTGTTTAATTTAACATTGATGTTGGTGTTGCAAAGCCCAGACATGCACTTGTATTTTATTGGAAGTGGGTCTTCATCTCGTGATCGTTTCTTCAAAAAAGGCTTTTTCCTCACTGACAAGCTGCGACTGGACCTTATTTGTCCCATATTACTTCTTGATTGTTCTACAGAAACAAAGAACAAAACAATTTCTTTTTTTTAATGAAAATGCAAAATATTTTACACTTTTCTGAAAATTATATATTTTCTCAATACAAAAGGTTTTATGTTAATTTTTTTTCGTTTCCACTCACCTGCTGGTAAATAGGAAGCACTTCCGTTTGTCATGTGAATATCATCTGACCCTTCCTTTGCAGAAGCACATTTTGATTCTTCTGTGACAGATGAATCGTTGTTGTGTTGCCTGCCTTCCACATTTACAGGATAGACATCACCTGTGTACAAATCTGCGTCAGTCTTTTGCAGAGAAATGAGATTGAGAACAATCTCGAGAGTTCATACAACATGTTCAATTTGCCAGACAATGCCATGTTCAATATGCCATACAATGTATACTTCAATTTAATTATCACAATGAAGTTAAAGACTGTTAAAAAAAACAAGACCGAAAGTCGAACAGCGGCGTAGCCAGGCTTGTTTGATACCTTCGTTGAAGATAGATGTAACGATGTAGTGTGACACAAAACTGTCGCTACTTTAATATATAGAAGATATATTTTGACCTCGAGTAACTTTGCAGTCACTTCAAAGGGATTAGCGTTACGATTACATTTATTATAATATTAACGTTACGTTATCATTATCATGAAAATGATATTACTATTTTAAAAACCGAGGCTAATTCCTTACTTTTTTTTCTTTTTTTTTGTATACATAATCGAGGCTCATTAAAGAGCTAACATTTGTCACACAAACAAATCAAACAGACAAACAAACAAAGTATATAAAAAGGGGAGCGGTAGACAAGATGGGGAGAGAAGGGGAAGCACATAAACAAAACATTTGAGAGCAGGGACATCGGGAATGTGTGGGAGGGAGAGGGCTTGGGGGGAGGCGGCGTGGGAAGGGGTGGGGGGTGGGGGGGGTGGGAGAAGTATAAACACAAGGACACCAAGGACTTCCAGGAAAGAAGTTTGTATTTCAAAAAAGTGGATTTGGGGTGAAATTAGCAGGGGTAGAAAAGATCAAGGTTTTAGATGGGGGAAGATAAGAGATGGTGGTGAACAGCTGTTTTAAAGACCTGGAGGGAGGAGTGGGATTGAAGAGAGTGAGGGAGTTTGTTCCAGAGGTGGGAGAAAAGAGGAATGAAGGAGTGAAGGTGAGCAGAGAGTCATGATTTTGGCAGTTTAACCATAAGAGGGTGGCAAGCAGATATTGTGTGACTGTTACGGGTTCCTCTACGATCTCCTGGTCTCGGTATACCTCCGAACCCCGAGAGGAGCCACGGCAGAAAAATATGTTATCCTGAGTCAAAAACCAATGGTGAAACCACACCAATTGCAAATAATACAAACACCACTAATACAAACAAATATTGTATTAAAAATCACACAAAAATAACAGTACAACAATAATAGGAATCCAGAGTACAATCAATATCTCCTATGATGATACCATCCGTTAACATGCATGAGGTAACTCATTGTGCTCCAAGTGAGTGGAAAATAACCTTCCCCAGTGTCTCTATATTCCCATCTTCGAGCTCAGAGTTGGTCCCCTCCAGTGATCAACGGAACGATGTCGAATCGAAACCAGAATCTCGTTCAGAGGACAGGCACAGACACGCCGTCCAAAACGGCACAAAGGCGCACGCGGCCCAAAGCGGAGAAAATGGTCATGTGGTTTAAGCGGCACAAAGGCGCATTCACGGCGACTGGGAAATCCAACGGCACCCTCCAGGTATGAACTTTCACTGTTCACGGTCGGCGAGCCGTAAAGTAATCGTCAAAAGCCTCGGTGCACACACACACCACAGATACGTCTGAAAGCGGTGGAAACGGTGACGAAGCAGGGAAATTCTGCTCGACGTGCGAAGCGCACGAGTCAAAATGGCCGACGGCTCGTGGTTCTCGAGTCGTCACGACCCAGCGATGATTCTTCAGAATCTAACGCCACCTGACACACAGGATGATCCGTCACAGCAATAACAACTTTATCGCAGGAATTCCTTTTTCCCAGGAAACGAAAGTATGTGACTCTGGCTCGACAACGTTCGTTGCAGACCGCAAAGCAACCAGCTTCTTCTCCGACTCTCTCGCTCCGCCTCTCCCTCTCCTCTGCCGTCGTCTTCCGGTCCGGTTTCCGGTATCATTTAAAGTTAACCTTTTTAACTTTTGATAACTGTTCGTGAATACTAAACCTTTTGAAGATAATAAATAGTACATAATATCAGAAATATGTCAAGTGGAGGAAAACCACAAACCACGGAAGTTACGAATCCGTAACAGTGACCTGTAGGAATATTTGGGGGACAGAGCCCAGAGAGAGCTGGAAGAGCAAGGCCGGAGAGGAGTCGGTAGAAGACAGAAAAACCACAAACCTGCCTGCGGTGAGTAAGTGAAAGGCCCTCGTAGGTAGCTTCATCACGGGAGATTCCAATGATTCTGAACGCTTTGGTTTCAACAGCGTGAAGACGAGCAAGGTGTGAGGCAGGAGCACCAGCCCAGAGGGGAGAGCAGTATTCCATTGAGCTGCGGATGAAAGCCTTGTATGTGGTGAGGAGCTCAGGTGTGCCACGGAAGGACTTCGCACGACGGAGGATGCCCAGCCAGCAACTGGCTTTGGAGGCCAGATTTGAAATGTGGTTTTCCCAGGAAACATCATGGCAGATAGTGAGACCCAAAAGCTTGAGTGACAGAACTTCTTGGAGAGGATTATTCAGAAAGTGGATGGGAGGGTTGTCCAGTCGGTCTTTTCAGAGAGACATCGTAAGAGTATGAGATTTGTCAGGATTGAAAGACATGTTCCACTTGTTTGCCCAGTCTGTGATTTTGTCCAGGTCTGCAGAGAGTGAGGAGGCTGCAGACTGCCGATCTGAGGGATGAGGAATGGAGCGGCAGAGAGTGGAGTCATCAGCAAACAGATAGAGAGGATTTTCAAGAGAGTCGGAGAGATCATTGATGAAGACCAGAAAAAGCACAGGGCCCAGAACACTGCCTTGGGGAACTCCATCCTGAACAGGAAGAGGAGATGAGAGAAACCCATTCAGGGCCACACATTGACTATGACTAGAGAGGACGTCCGCCAGCCATACGTGGAGATTTCCATGGATACCAAAGGAGGAGCGTTTGGTGAGCAGAGCGGGGTGCCTGACCTTATCGAAGGCAGGTGATATGTCGAGGGAGACAGCTCTAATTTCCTGTTTGGCATTGAGGACCTCCATCCATTGTCGAGACAGCAGAAGCAGCATGTTCAGAGCAGTGACCTGGTCTGAAACCAAATTGATGATCAGAGATCAAGCCATTGGAGAAGAGGAAAGATTTCATATCTGAAGCAATGATGGATTCCATGACTTTGCTGATAATTGGGAGAAGGCTGATTGGTCTGTAGTTGCTAGGATCTGTTTTTGCACATTTTTTGTGTAAAGCGGTGATGTTGGCTGATTTCCAAGCAGATGGCAGATGACCTTGAGCAAAAGAGACGGTGAAGAGAACAGAGAGAGGGAGTGAAAGAGCGGAAGAACAGGATTTTAGGACCCGTGGGCTGATGCCGTCAGGTCCAGTTGCAGAATCAGAGTGGAGGGTTGACAGAAACTTTTCCACCTTGTCAGGAAGAAAGGACACAGAGTCCAGGAGCAGCTGGGTACGACTGGGTACGGTGGGTACAGAGAGGGATGGGTTTGGGACACAAGATTTAGAGGCAAACACAGAGTTGAGGCATTCAGCTTTTTCACGTGCGGAGTCAGCTGTGTAGCCGTTTGAGGTAAGGGAGGGGATGGAGGGGGGACAAACACCAGAAATAGATTTGACCAGACGCCACCAGGATTTGGAAGAGGGAAACAGATAAGAGAGTTCGGTCTTGAGAACGGAGAGATATTGTTTCCTGGCTCTCCTGAGAGTGGACACACACTTGTGTCGGGCTCTGTGAAAGGAAATGAGATTTCCTTCCATTGGATTTGCTTCCCAGGAGACGAAGGCAAGTTGTTTCTGGGCAACAGCCTCACCACAAGATTCCGTGTACCATGGACGGGAGGAAGGGTATGACAACTGAAGACGAGATGGGATAAATCTGTGCATGAGAGAGAGCAATTTACTTTGGTAGAATTCCCAGGATGAGTTGATGTCAGAGGTGGTAGAAATGGGAGACCAGTCCAGATGATTGATGGCTGCTTGAAGACCGTGCCAGTTGGCCTGAGTGAAATGCCAGACTCGTCGACGCTGAGGAGGCTCCCTGAGAATGGTCAGAGAGATGTCCACTTTAACAAGCACATGATCAGATGAGCCGATTGGAGCAGAAGAAGAGCAGCAGACATTTTCAGGGAAGTTAGTCATAACCAAGTCCAGAAGAGAAGATGCTCCATTGACCGAGATCCGGGTCGGGAAATTGACAGATTGTGTCAGTCCCAGTGAGTCACAGAAGTCCTTTGCTGAGGAGCCATGGCTGGTGAGAAAGGTACCCACACCCAGCCAACTGGCATGGTGACAATTGAAATCACCACATATGAGGAAGAGAGAGTTGGGATGAGTAGATAGAAGTTGGTCCATATTATCAGACAGCGAGATGTAGATGGAGTCATCACTGTTTGGTGGACGGTAAAACACACATATGAACAAGAGGTGGGAGCGAAGGGGAAGCCGTAGCCAGAGGTATTCCTGGGGGTGAGGTGGAGAGAGGGCAGTGCAGGGCGAGTGAGAAAGAGAGTTTTTGATAAAGATAGCAACCCCACCTCCAGGACGAGGCTCAGGTCTATCATACCTGAGGAGGGAGTAACCTGGGAGAGATACTAAGGAATCAGAGACATCATGAAGGAGGAAAGTTTCTGTTAAGCAGATCACGTCTGGTTTGTCAGAAGCAACCTGTATGGAGAGATCAGTTAAGTTTGAACGAAGGCCCCGGATGTTTGAGGTCCATACCGTTAATGAAGAGGAAGGGGGAGCATCGGATACAGAACAGGGGGGAGGAGGGGTAGGGTAAGATGTGGAAGAGGAGGAAGAGGTAGGGAGAGCTGTTGAAGGTGTGTCAGAGATTTCAGAATCGCTCGGAGAAAGGGAAGGATGGGGCGGACAAAAGGTTTGATGTTGATTGGGTGAGGCACAATGAGGTGTTATTTGAGGAGGGGGAAGAGCGAGGCAGAAGGTTGGAGGAGCTGGAGGTGAGAGTTGGAAGGGGGAAGAAGTGGGGAGGAAGCTTTGAGGAGGGGTGGGAGGGGGGAAATGGAGAAGAAATGAGGGTGGGGAGATTTGAAGGGGAGGGGCGAGGGGGGAGTTTGTGAGGGGAGGGGTTAGGGGGGAGTTTAGGAGGGAAGGGACAAGGGGAGGGATTTGAAAGGGATGGGGGAGATTTGGAGGGGAGGGGTGAGGGGGGAGTCTAGGAGGGGAGGGGCGAGGGGAGTCTAGGAGGGGAGGGGTGTGGGGGGAGATTTGAAAGGGATGGGTGATGGGGAGGATTTGGAGGGGAGGGGCAAGGGGGAAGATTTGAAAGGGATGGGTGATGGGGATGATTTGGAGGGGAGGGGTGTTCAGGAAGTTTTGGAGGGGAAGATTTGGAGGGGAGGGGTGAGATTGGATTTTGGAAAGTGTCCGATAAATGGGAAACGAACATTTATTGCAAAATGAGTTTCTTGTAACCTTCGAGTTAAAAATACGTTTAAGGACGCTGGAGGGGGGGGGGGGGGGAGGGGGGTGGAGTGCAGGTGAGTTTAGGGAATGTATGAAAGAGGCACTGTAAGAGATGGAATTTTTTTTGGGGATGAATAGATTTGGTGAGCAAGTGGAAAGCAACCTTTTAAAGAAGAAGAAGAAAAAGGTGTTATAATATACGACAGAATACAGTACTTCAGGGCAAAGTTAAAACATTTTAAAGTTTAACAGTGAAATCTATCTGGGGAAAAGGGGGAGAAACACGTGGTCAAAGAACGAACGAATAAGAACAACGAATAAACGAATAAGAACAACGAATAAGAACAGAGAAGGAAATGCTTCTTTTTTTTTTTTCTTTTTTTTTTGAGTTGAGATTTTAAACAAGGAAGTAGGCTATGGGGTGAAAAGACTGGGAAAAACAGAGAACAAAAGTTATTGGAGCACAATCGACGGACCGCTGAGAGAAAAACAAAGCCTCAAGGTAGGACACGGTACAAGGCCTCAAAAGACACGACACAAATTAACACGATTTTCTATACAGGTATGAAAGATTTACACAGAGAATTTTCCGAGGGACCCATTGTAAGTACACACACCATAAAATAAATACAGTTTTAACGAAAATACAAATGGGAACAATTACTTAACTTCGATAGCGTGGAGAGCGTGGACAGCTGTGAAAAAACGTAACCTCGCCGGCAAGACCGGAAGCGGATATCAAACTTCCGCTGTTACACTGCTTATCACCGATTCATGAACCACACACCACTTAAATCCATTAACTTTCCATTCACGACATTGGGATTAAAGTGTTATTGTTATATTTACTATATTATTATTCTTATGATGAAAACGATACGACTGAAATGATACCACTGTATTAAGAAACCTGGGCTTAATTTGTCCGAAACGGTCCGAATTTGAGGCATGAAGCCTAAGGCCTATACATACCGTATTGTTGGAAGACCCGTAATGCCTATGCTATTGATATTTGATGGTCATTTTAACAATCGGTTTGTTTGTGTTTCACACTGAATGAAAAACGTGAAGGTAGAGCATGGCGATTGTGATATATGACAGGTTCGACGATATGCTCGGCCTGAACAAAATAGGAATTAAAATGGCGGTGTGCGGAGTGAGCCGCCGTACCGACGTAATGACATCAGACGTAATCACGTCACCCTGTTATGTGAACAGATCCTCAGCTCTGATTGGTACACAGTCACGTGAAAAAGTAAGTACACCCCATGTAAAGTTTTGACTTTTTCAACATATTTCAACATACAGCTATTTGATCTTCATTTCAACAATATTGATAGATAAAGGTGATATAATATAACAAATATCATGAAACATTTACATTTTGTTGTCCATTGTATGATTTAAATAGACATAAATGCAAATTTCGCTTGTGGAAAAAGTAAGTACACCCTTTGCTCTAATTGGTGGTGTTGCCCCCTTTGGCAGAAACAACCTCAAGTAGGCGTTTCTTATAACTGTCTACCAGTCTCTGACATTGACTGGGATACATTTTTGCCCACTCCTCCATGCAGAATTCTTTCAGCTGTGCGATATTTGAGGGGTTTCTTGCATGCACAGCTCGTTTCAAATTCCCCCACAACATCTCGATGGGATTTAGATCCGGGCTTTGACTTGGCCATTCCAGAACCCTCCATTTCTTTCTTTTCAGACATTCCTTGGTGGATTTACTGGTATGTTTAGGGTCATTGTCATGTTGCAAGGTCCACCTTCGGTTGAGCTTCAACTTTCCGACAGATGGCCTCACATTATCCTCAAGCACCTTCTGGTACATTGAAGAATTCATCGTGGATTCTATGATGGTGAGCTGCCCAGGCCCTGATGCAGCAAAGCTGCCCCAAACCATAATATTTCCACCACCATGCTTTGCAGTTGGTATCAGGTTCTTGTGGTCAAATGCTGTCTTTGGTTTTCGCCAAACATGTCTTCTGGTAATGTGGGCAAATAGCTCTACCTTTGACTCATCTGTCCAGAGCACATTGTTCCAGAAGTGCTGGTCTTTGCCTAGGTGTTCATTGGCAAACTTTAGGAATGGAATGGCTGAAATGGTTTCAGCCAAAGGAATGTGTGGAGAACAGGGACATCAGAAGATTAGAGCCAAGGGTGTACTTACTTTTTCCACATGCGAAATTTGCATTTATGTTTATTTAAATTATACAATGGACTACAAAATGTAAATGTTTCATGATATTTGTTATATTATATCACCTTTATCTGTCAATATTGTTGAAATGAAGATCAAATAGCTGTATGTTGAAATATGTTGAAAAAGTCAAAACTTTACATGGGGTGCACTTACTTTTTCACGTGACTGTAAGCTTGAGAAAGGCATCGCCGAGCATGAAATAAGCTGACAAGGTGCTTGCAGGTGCTTTTGGCTCTACAAGAGATGTACTTTTCCCAGCTGAGGTTAGAGCTGATATCCAATCCAAGTAGACGGATAACAGGGAGTTCCTGCAAAGGTGAAGAATTCATGTCTATGTTGTGAGAAGAGACAAGATGATGAAGAGAGGTGAGAAGAGACAAGATATCTGGAGAAGAGAAAAGATGGGGAGAGAGAGGGAGTGACTGAAAACAAGGTGATATTGAACGAGAAACAGATAACAAGTGGGTCTTTTTTGTTTGAAAGTAACAAGCCAGGTTCTATTTTTTGTCTTTTTTTTGTATAGAAGATCGAGTCTCGTGTAAGAGCTAACATTAATGACAAAAATAAACATAAAATAACATATAATAAAGGGAGCGGGAGACAAGATGGGGAGAGAGAGGGAAGCACACAAGTACAACAGTGGAGAACAGGGACATCAGGGGATCTGTGGGAGGGAGAGGGCTGGGGGAGGAGGCATGGGAAAGGGGAAGTGGGTGGGAGAGGTATAAAACACATGGACACTGCTAGGAATTCAAGGAAAGAAGTCGGTATTTCCAAAAAAGTGGATCTGGCGTGAAATTAAAGGGGGTAGAGAAGTTTTTATTTTTATTTTTATTGTTTTTTTTTGTATACTGAATCGAGGCTCGTGAAAGAGCTGACATTTACTTCACAAACAAATCAACCAGACAAACAAAATATATAAAAAGAGGGAGCGGAAGACAAGAGAAGGGGAAGCACACAAACACTTGAGAGCACACAACATTTAAGAGCAGGGAGATGTGTGGGAGGGAGAGGGCTTGGGGGAGGAGGCGTGGGAATGGGGGGTGGGGGGGGGGTGGGAGAAGTACAAAACACAAGGACACCAAGGACTTCCAGGACAGAAGTTGTCATTTCAAAAAAGTGGAATTGGGGTGAAATTAACGGGGGTAGAAAAGACCAAGGTTTTGGATGGGGGAAGATAAGAGATGGTGGTGAACAGCTGTTTTAAAGACCTGGAGGGTGGAGTGGGATTGAAGAGAGTGAGGGAGTTTGTTCCAGAGGCGGGAGAAAAGAGGAATGAAGGAGTGAAGGTGAGCAGAGAGTCTTGATTTTGGCAGTTTAACCATAAGAGGGTTGCAGGCAGATCTTGTGCGACCTGTAGGAATATTTGCGGGACAGAGCCCAAAGAGAGCTGGGGGGGCAAGGCCAGAGAGGAGTCGGTAGAAGACGGAAAGACCACCAACCTGCCTGCGGTGAGTGAGTGAGAGGCCCTTGGAGTTAGCTTCATCGCGGGAGATTCCAATGATTCTGAATGCTTTGGTTTCAACCGCGTGAAGACGAGCTAGGTGTGAGGCAGGAGCACCAGCCCAGAGGGGAGAGCAGTATTCCATTGAGCTGCGGATGAAAGCCTTGTATGTGGTGAGGAGCTCAGGTGTGCCAAGGAAGGACTTTGCACGAAGGAGGATGCCCAGTCGGCAACTGGCTTTGGAGGCCAGATTTGAAATGTGGTTTTCCCAGGAAAGATCATGGCAGATAGTGAGACCCAAAAGCTTGAGCGACAGAACTTCTTGGAGAGGACTATTCAGAAAGTGGATGGGAGGGTTGTCCAGTCGGTCTTTTTGGAGAGACATCGTAAGAGTGTGAGATTGGTCAGGATTGAAAGACATGTTCCACTTGTTTGCCCAGTCTGTGATTTTGTCCAGGTCTGCAGAGAGTGAGGAGGCTGCAGACTGCCGATCTGTGGGATGAAGAATGGAGCGACAGAGAGTAGAGTCATCAGCAAAGAGATAGAGAGGATTTTCCAGAGAGTCGGAGAGATCATTGAGGAAGACCAGAAAGAGCACAGTGCCCAGAACACTGCCTTGGGGAACTCCAGCCTGAACAGGAAGGGGAGATGAGAGAAATCCATTCAGGGCCACACGTTGACTACGATCAGAGAGAAAGTCCGCAAGCCATGTGTGGAGATTTCCATGGATACCATAGGAGGCGAGTTTGGTGAGCAGAGCGGGGTGCCAGACCGTATCGAAGGCATGTGATATGTCAAGGGAGACAGCTCTAATTTCCTGTTTGACATTGAGGACCTCCATCCATTGTTGAGACAGCAGAAGCAGCATGTCCAGAGTAGAGTGACCTGGTCTGAAACCAAATTGATTAGCCGAGATCAAGCCATTGGAGAAGAGGAAGGATTTGATATCCCAAGCAATGATGCATTCCATGACTTTGCTGATAATTGGGAGCAGGCTGATTGGTCTGTAGTTGTAAGGATCTGTTTTTGCACATTTTTTGTGTGAAGCGGTAATGTTGGCTGATTTCCAAGCTGATGGCAGATGACCTTGAGCAAAAGAGAGGGTGAAGAGAACACAGAGAGGGTGTGAAAGAGCGGCAGAGCCGGATTTTAGGACCTGTGGGCTGATGCCGTCTGGTCCAGATGCAGAATCAGGGTCGAAGTTTGACAGGACCTTCTCCACCTTGAGTCCAGGAGCAGCTGGGTATGACTGGGTAAGGTGGGTACAGAGAGAGACGGGTTTGGGACCCAAGATTTTGAGGCAAACACAGAGTTGAGGCATTCAGCTTTTTCACGTGCGGAGTCAGCTGTGTAGCCATTTGAGGTAAGGGAGGGAGGGGATGGAGGATGCACAAACACCAGAAACAGATGTGACCAGACACCACCAGGATTTCATTACCAGGTCCTGATTGTGAGTGGTACTCGCATGGTTACAGGTAAGAGGAGACAATGTTCCTGGGTAGGCAGTATACAGTGTTGAGTCATCTGTGTAAATCCTTAATTGAGAAAGTATTTCAGGCAGTCAGATCATTGATATATGACATTCACAATATTGGCCCCAACACAGACAAACCCCTGAGGAACAATCACATTCTGATTATGGACAGGGGGTTACTGTCCCTCATGGAGCACAGAGATTTGACGATTTGAAAGGAAGTCAGAGATTGTACCAAGCAATTTTCCAGAAATGCCATATGATTTCAGCCTTCGCTCTGTCGAGAGCAACAACCCTGGCTTCTCCATGATGATCCAAAGCCATATTCACATGTTCAGTGATTAGGGATAGAACAACACCAGTGGACGTTAAATGTCTAAAGCCATAATGAACATCAGTTCAGAGGTTGTGGGTTTCCAGATGAGTCATGAGCTGTTGTTTTATCAAGGCTGCAAACACTTTGCTGATAATGGTTAGAAGGCTAACAGGCCAATAGTTAAAAGGATTTGAGTACTCACCGGAGCCTTTAAAGACAGGGACCACAGAAGCCTGCTTCCAGCTAAGTGGAAACACAGACTTTGACAAACACAAGCAAAATAGTTTTGAGAGAACAGAAGACAGTTCAAGTGAACACATATTCAAAGCAATTGCAGGGATTCTATCTCGTGCAGTAGATTTTGAAATATGAAACCTTTGAATAGTCTGAGCAACTTTCCTGGGAGTGCTGATGATGGTGGAAAGCCTGGTGTCAAGACGGGAAGGACAAACAGGCAATATTTGACAATAGTCCTCAAGTGTGGAGTTTGCAGAAAAATACTCAGCAAAGAGGTTGACATAATCAATAGGAGAGGTAAGCACATCAGGTTGATTGAAGAGCACAGGAATCGATGATTGATTACGGTTGAAAATGTTATTAGCAATTCTCCAAAAATATCTGGAACCAAGCTGTTTATTTGAGATAGAATTACAGATTCTGCATACTGTTGATCAGCATTCTCTAATACTCGTTTACAGTGGTTGCTCGCAAGGCGAAACAAATGATGTGCCTCACTCGAGCCACCACAATGATCGTGTTTGAAAAAGTGATTGCCATGCGAGACAGCAGCAGAAAAGCCTAAGTGAACCATGGCTGAGCTGAGAGTGGCTTGTTTCACTTGGTAGGTCCGAGATGGGAGAAAGAGGTCCATACCAAAAGGGATTCACTCAGTAACTTCCTTGGCAACTTCAGATGGGATTTGACAAAGGATTGCGTTCCAGTGAATATCGACAAGAAAAGAACACAAGGCATCCCAGTCAGCCTTGCTGTATTGGAAAACAGTTCAATGTACAGGATGAACAACAGTTGATGGTGAAGAATTAGAAACTTGAAAGTCAAGGCTCGTGTAAGAGCTAACACAAAAACATAAACAGAGACACATAAAACATACAATAAAGGGAGCGGGAGACACAGAGGACAAGAGGGAAGCACAGAAGCAACAGTAGAGAATAGGGACAGTGGTAGATCTGTGGAGGTATGGGAGTTAGAGTGGTGGGCGGGGGGGGGGGGGGGTGGGGTGGGGGGGGGAGGGAGAGGGAGGTATAAAATAATTGGACACTACTATGTCTTTCAGGAAATAATATAATAAGGGAGCGGGAGACAAGAGGGGGAGAGAATGGGGCACCAATTTGATTCATACAGCTGCATGAAAAAGTAAATGTATTTTAACCAATATATGTAGGGCGCCCCTTTATATTACTTTTTCGAGAGCATTACTTAGTTCCTCATAAGAACACAAGGTAGTACCAGCATGCAAACGGGATTTTTACAGTGTAGCCCAAAGGTCAAAGCTGTCAAGAACAGTGTTTGTCCATCTGTATGTATGTATGCCCCCTCAAACATATACAAATTAGAGCTGAGGATCTGGTCACATGACAGGGTGATGTGATTACGTCTGATGTCATTTCGGCAGTATGGCGGCTGACTCTCCACACTCGGGCATTTTGATTCCAATTCGTTCAAGCCGAACATGTCGTCGAACCTGTCATATATCACAATCGCCATGCGCTACCTTTACGTTTTTCATTCAGTGTGAAACACAAACAAACAGATTGTTAAAATGACCGTCAAATATTGAAAGCATCGGCGTTACAGCTCTTGCAACAAAAAGGTACGTATAGGCCTTAGGCTATATGCCTACCCTTCGGACCACTTCGGACAAATTAAGCCCACATTTCTTAATACAGTAGTGTATCATTTCAGTAGTATCGTTTTCGTAATAGTAATAATAATAATACAGTAAATATGACCATAACACTTTAATCCCAATGTCATGAATAGAAAGTGAATGGATTGAAGCGGTGTGTGGTTCATGATCAATGATGAGCGGTGTATGGTACTAACAACCACAGAAGTAAGGAATTCGCCTTGGTTTCTTGATAGCATGTTATTCACCCAATCCTTGTAGATTACAGTGGATGTTCCCTCAGTTCTGTAAGTAAAACTTTCCTCGCAGATGTCGGGATTCCTCCAAATTTCTTTGTTTAATGTTGTAAGCAGCATTAGCGACTGTTTAAAAAGCTAATCATATGTGTTTGTGGTTTATAATATATTACAAGCCCTTCTACGCCACCGTTAGACTTTCGGTCTTGTTTTGAATGTCCCTTCTTTTCTCATGTTTGGCATTTTCTGCAAGCTATGGAATGTCCCTTCTTTTCTATATTTTGCCACATGGCATATACCATATAAAGGGGCCTTTTCTATGCCCCTGGCATTTTTTTCTTGTGCACGTGCAATGATATTTTTGACAGCGTTTAAGGTTTACTCTTGCATTAGCAAGATGCTCACTAAGTGCCGTTTGTAAATTCAGCCATGAATGGTAATTTTGTAGGTTTCTGCTCACCAGTTGCAGACCAGGCAGCGCTGTCATTTGTCAAAGGAACATCCGACTCTTCCTTTACAGAAGCATATCTCAATGCTTCTGAGATAGAAGAATCGTTGTTGTTTGGTGTGCATTCCACTTTCACAGGATAGACATCACCTGCATACAATTCAGTGTCAGTATTTTGCAGGACACAAAGTTTAAAACTTCCAAATATAAATCAGGTCAACAAGACATTTAATCAATCAAGAAAAAGCATTTTCTAAATATCACAGAATTACTACATCGTTACACGACATTTGGTCCACGTCTTTACTGCAACCTCCTCCTAGCAGATCTATCAAAATAAGACATTACTAATTGGACAG
This sequence comes from Myxine glutinosa, assembly GCF_964187855.1. NCBI lineage: Eukaryota > Metazoa > Chordata > Myxini > Myxiniformes > Myxinidae > Myxine > Myxine glutinosa. Next base: position 147,424,118 of record NC_136266.1, read on the forward strand.
CTAGCTCTAAAACTTATGAGGAACCTACTTTTCTAATGCCTTTTTTTTTTTAAATACCTCATTTGATGTAGCATACTCTGTTGTATAGTGTCGGTGCTGCTGAAGCAGTTTCTTGGCAAGGGTCAGACTGGGCAGTGTGCCATCTCTCTCCATGTAGCCAACATTTAGCCAATCACAGCCGTTATCTAATCAAGTTGAGATAATGACATGAGGAAGAGATATCTGCAATATGAAAGCTAAATGTTCAATGGTTTTAGAAATATCGTGTGCACAAAAGTATATGGACAGATGATCGGTCGGTCAGAGCTCATTATCTATATTATAAAACAGGAGTGTCTGTCCGTCCATCTGTTTTTCCCCAAACTACTCCCTCAGTTTTGGCGCTAGCCCCGCCAAACCTCTTCTGGAACGTTTTGGGGTCCCAGCGGATGTTGTAAGGTAGGAAGCAGGGTTCAAAAATTCCTCAATAAAATTATGATTTTGAAATTAACTCAATCCGGAAGTGGACAGATGACGGCAATGAGCTGGTTTGATAATATCTCAATACCATCGTCATTTAAAACAGTAGAACCACTTTAAATAGAACCATTCAAACGGGTATGTTTTTCGTGCAAGTCCTTCACGAACCTGCTGTCCATGCTTGATGTTTGACTACAGGTGGCACAGGAATGTGGAATTTATTGGTTCCATGGTTTCCCATTCATCATTTTTTACCTTAGTCTTTCACGAACATGCTGTCCACATCTAACGTGCGACTGAAGGTGCCACAGGAATGTGGAAATTATTGGTTTCATGATTTAGCATTCACCGTGTCCGCATTGTTTGTTTGCTTTCGGCTATGCATGAGTACCTCGCTAGTACAGTAACATAGTAACAAAAATAATTATAGCCAATATAGTAAAAACAAAAAAGGCATCAGTTGATAGTAAGAAAACAATAAAACTTTTTTTTTCTGTCTGATCTTTTTCTGCCTTTTTTCTGATTGTCTCCGACTTTGTCGGAGGAGTAAGAAAAAAAAGTTAAATTGGTTTTTACCATCAACCGACGCCTTTTTTGTTTTTACAATATTGGCTGTAATATTTTTGTAACTTTTGGATTAATTACTTTGTATATTATTTTGTTACTATATGTAACTATATTATTTTGTTATCATATTGCATACCTGTCGCAAGTTTGGTGAAAAAAAAATCCCTTTAATGGTTCACATAGTCCGTGGGCCCAGACCTGAAATTTCACTTATCAGTACCACTTGGGGGGGCAAATTCTAGTTATAATTTTTTAATTGCTATATATCTGAAGATCATATTTTGATATGATAGCGGTCCCAGAGTAGTAGCTTATTGGTAGATATCACCTTTTGAATGTATCAACCCTATGCACATAAAACCCCCAAAAAACGCACTCCGTGAATTTCATTCATGATGCAAATATACCTCCAAGTGGACTAGTACAACATAATAAGCACACAATAATACATATTGTTGCGGATCTCAGATTACGGCGCTCCCCTTACCGAGGGGGGTTTAATCCCCTAGTCTATGAAGCTGGCCGTCCGAGTCCTAGAAGATATCGCGCTCCTCCCGGTCGGGAGCAGGGCGATACTTCTGCCCGAGCCACGGACAAGATGGAATGTTGCCGAGCGGTTTAGCAATCCGCAGCTCGAGCCGTTAGCGGCAGTCTAAACCCGATTATAGCGGTTCCTATATCGTGCCACCGATATTCAATTGGGGACAGGACGCAAGCGATCGGATGAGAGGAACCAAATAATAAGAAGGATGAAGGAAGAACAAATATGATTTATTAACTACACTAAAAGAGGAAACGAAAGGCAAGAATATACAAAAGAGGGAAATAAAAGGACGTAGGGCAAGCTTATCTAAACAGTCTTAACTTATGGGTAGCTGGTAGGGGAGGAAGGTCCAGGCAGATGGTTCCAGGCTGGTGTGATCCGTCCAGGCTCCGGGTCCGCGGGCGAAGAACGGCAGGCAGCTTCCCGAATCGTTGGCGCGCGACCGGACCTTACATATGCGAGGGGCTGGAATCTGCATACGTATAGCGTGCCGAACGCTCTCAAAACCAACGGCAGTTTGTATCAAACGATCGTCCCAAGCGCTCCTCCGCGCAATGTTCTTATTATTCGCCGCCTCTGCGCTGTTCTCTCAAGTTTGCCGATCATCTGCCGATCTTCTCCCCTCTCTGCCGATCATCTCCCCCCCATCTGCGCAAAAGGGCTTCGCGCTCGCGCTTTTATTACAAGCCTCGCGTATCAAGACGCGTCCGCTTTGCTCCGCCTACCGGTGAACACACCTCGGCCCGGATTGGTCGTGAGGGTTCATCGGTACCTCCCCTCATGACGCGTTGATGGGGCCACGCCTATGTTCCTGGCCGCTCCTCCCTTCTCCCACTCTGCCACGTGGCTTATGGCGGCTTGGGGCGAGCTTCAGCTCAAAGGCAGCGGACGCTGCTGGCAAAGGCGCGCCATACAATTTGGAGAGGGTAAAGCCGCAAAATGAATAGGATGGGAATTTGAGAAGGGGCCTAGGTTATTTGATTAATACAATGCAGATTCAACGATTGGAAACAGATCCTTACCTGAAACACATACTAATGAAATAACTAAAGAAGAAGACTATGGTGTGCTACAGGTTGCTCGTGGCCTAACTTGGGTGCGACCTTTGACCTTTACACCAAAAATGGGAATATTTACAGGGGATTATTTATAAGGGAATATTACAGATATTTACAAAGTGGAGGGTTCTAAAAACCACAACAATATAATACCTTGAGTCTCCTTTTCCACACTCAACCACTCACAATTTGTTGATATATTTTTCTATTAATGTGGAAATTATGCTAGAATTGCAATGTAAAATTTTGTTGATTTTTATAAATTATGTGTGTCATTCCCCTGAAATATATTTTGGTGCCATGCACAGGCCCCATTTGGACTCAGTTGGCTTACACAATGTATCTAGGATACAAGAATGTATGAAAAGTGATTATTTTTCTTTCTCCAATAACCTAATAGATTGATATTTTAATTTTTCAGCAAACAAAGTTCAACAGATGCGTAATCATACTTTTGCAGGTTTTATACAAACTGCCAAATGATACTCACAACCATGTACTTATAAAATCTGTAACAGATACAAAGTCAAACAGATACACAAGTCACAAATGAATATCCCTGTTATTGTGTTAAAGCTTTAATAACTGAATACCAACACAGTACCCACAAATATGCAATGTTCTTGAAATTTCAATGATCATGGATCACCATCACGGACTTTCAAGTCCATGATCCTCATCATCTGTATCAGAGTCCCCTAGATCCACAGAGACTTCTTCAACTGGCTGATTGTTGCATGTCTGTAGCTTACACATATCTGTACACTTCAGTCCATTGGTAAGGCATGTACAATCAGGTATTTTGCATGAGCGTGCACACTTGCAGGAGAGAAGCTGCAACACGGCATCTGGGGCTGGTGAACCTCGCATCCACTCAATGGCCAGCTTTCCATCCTCATCTGTGGTCCATCCACATCCTTGAGGGCTTGACACAAAGGGTTCACTTTGAAGGCTGCGCCTCCAAATAGCAGCTTGGTAATTGGCACGAAGGACATGCAGGAACAGACAATCTTCACAGGGTGGAAGTTGGCTGGATTCCACCTCTCCTCGTTTGGCACAAAATATTTGATATCGCAACTCATTGACATTACAGATGTTGGTAGAAGGTACATACATGTGACATGTGATCTCTTGTAGCTTTTGAAACAATTCTGTGGATACCTCCCATGACTGTCCAAGCTGACTGAAGGCCTCCTGATATGTCTTATTAGTCCCCTACCAGTGTACACCATAGGGGACTATAGGTTTGCACTCCGTCCCTCCGTCTGTCAGTCTGTCGGTCCGTCAGTCAGTCAGTCCGTCACGCAAAGAACAGCTTTCCGGACGTTTTTCCTAAACTCTTAATGCTAATGATTTCAAACTTGGTACATGGTTTCCTCATGATAAGTTACAGATTAAGTTCGAACTTCACGACGTTTCGATCATTTTTGACAAAGTTATGGCACTTTGAACTTTGGTAATTTCCCCAACAGTTTTCCGGACTATAATTTGGAGTGAGGTAAGTCATAATACTGTCTTCTATGACAGTGCTACCCAATGCCGGTAGGGGACATGTATTGCAGCGCAATACTCAGAATGCTTGTTTAACTTCATTTGTTTCAACGCGATAATTTTTCCTCTGTCTGCAAACGCACTCACAGTATCACAACCAGTAAATGCACGAAGTCCAATCAGAGCTTCACATACACTGCCTCCCATTGATTGGGCTAGTTTGCTAATATCAATATAATGTGTCCGGTTTTTTGTTCCACACTTCTGATAAATAGGGGCTGGAATGTCTTTTTGTAGTCCAAGACAAATTATGAGGACATCTGTATCTTCAGCAGTTACCACCACAGCCTTGTAGCCAGCTTCAGCTGCATGCAGGGCATGTAGAAGCATGCGGGTGTCGGCTTCTTCTTGTGTAGAATTGAGGTCTGTAACTTCTTCATAGTGCTCCTTAGTGAATCTGTAGCAAACCTCCTCACAGGTTACAAAGAGTACTTTGTCTTTTAGCTTTTCCCTATATTTGGGCAGTTTCCACTCAACCAAGAATTTTATTAGATTCGCTTTATTGGAGGAGCTGCATAGTCGTTTCTTCCATTGCTGGATGTTGTGACCTGGGGCAATGCTGCTAAACTGGATGGCCATGCTTACACCTCTGTTGCACCTTTCTGCATCTTTGATGGATGTCTCTTGATAAACATCAAAGACTATATCAATCCGCTGACTCTGACCTCCTTCATGAAGAACCATTAACATTGCTGATTCAGCCAGCTGTGAAAATGTCTTGTCATCCCCTTTCATTTCCTGTACCAAGCTCATTCCATAAATGATAGTTTCTGATGGTTGTGGAATGACCTCTGCTAGTGAAACATTTTTCTCCAGTTCTCTGGCAAGTGCTGCTTTGTTTGTTTTCCGTAGAGATCCATCCCCATTTGCAAGCGCCCATGGCAGGGGACCCAGGGGGTGAGCCAAAACATCACTTAGGTGCAGTTCCTGGCTCTGGGAAACAAGGATCACGTGTCCAAACAGATTCCTGTCCGCCTTTAGAACTACTTGTTTGGCCTGTGCTTGTCTACTGGGTTTCTTCCTGATGTTAGAGAATGTTTTCAAGTTCTTTTTTGTCATATTGTCATAGAATATTGCAGTTGGTGGACTTGTCTCCAGGCGTGAAATCTTGAAGTCCTGGTATGCCTTCTCACCTACCCTATGAGCATTGAGAAGATCATTTTCAATCTCTGGTGGGGCAACAGTAGCAGTTTACAAGTTGACAAATTCTATATTTTCAGAACTCAGTGGATTTAACCAGCTAGACTCCATAATGTAAACCAAGGATTGGATGTCGGCCTCATCTTTCCGGATCCTTGGTAATTACAGATCTGGAAGGTTCAGATTGGATTTGCCTCGACCTATAATGTCTCTCAACTGCCTGAGATACATGCTGCGATACTGTGAAGTCAGGTAATACTTGGTTACAGCTCCTGGATTCAAGCTAAATCCTTTGGTTCCTCCTGGTTCCAAATTCTTCAAGTATATGATTCACATGGATCTGAGAACAGTGAAATAACTAAATCACACAATTATTTGCTAGTTGAAAGCCATAAATTACCTGAATTCCTCTTAAAATGTCCGACTCTGCATCTCCCTTCAACATGTGCATCTGGGGGTTTCCCAGGAGATTTCCCAGGGGATTCCCTGGTTATGTAGGATTATCCTCTTCATGGTCCAGGAGGCTCCTAATCAGTATGCCTTGGAATATGATCTTTTTTTCTTTTTTTTAAAAAAGAAAGTGATGATGCCAGGATGCACTAAACATATTTCCTGACAACTTGAGGTTTATATTGGCATTGATATGAATGAATGAATGAATGAATGAATGATCGTTTTGAGGCCATTTTTCCCCGCTAAAGCGGGGGTTAGCCTTGCAGGCCCCATGACCATCATGGTTCCCTGTTTGAGGCAATCTTTTTATGGCCGGATGCCCTTCCTGACGCCAACCCTTGGTCGCCTCTTACGATGCGCAGGGATACGGTGTACCTATTCTAAACCGGGGTACACACCGGGATCATTCATCCCAGCAAGCTGGTACTCAATTAGCCGACCTCGGAAGGATGACAGGCTGAGTCAACCCCCCTGGCGTTAATTCAGCGATCGACCGGGATTCGAACCCAGGATCCTCGGATCCTAAGCTGGCACCCTAGCCGCTAGCCCAACACCAGGGTTCAATATATTTGATTGTAATACTAAAAGCAACTTGTTGTGGACACCTAAGGCATATTATTTGTTGATAAATTGACTAATAGGAATATGTTACATAATTTTGAATGATACTACCAATATACGCAAATACCGGAGGGTACCGAAACAGTAAATTGCAAAATAAATAGACTAAGCTACTCTTCTGGAAAGGCTATCACATATAAATTCACTTATATGGACCCAACCAATAATGTAGTACCACTAAAGTTTTGCCCCCCAATATGGTACAGATATCTGGTCTGGCCCATGGACTAACAAGTTATTGCACCGGACACACGGACAGACAACCCAAAAATAGAATCCCTGCAAATCAGAACATAAAAAAAGGTGTTGGAACGTTTGTACATGTTCACAAAATGTGTGGAGTTGTAGTTGTTCTCCTCATCTTCTCTTTATAAGGGGTGAGGTCCAACGGTACCAAGTTGCTGCCCTGCCTTGACCATGATACTCCTCCACTCCCCTCTGTCCTCCACCAACTCTCTCCAGCCTCCAACCATCCCCACTTTACTTATATCTTTCTTCAAGCAATCCTCCCACCTCAACCACGGTCAACCTCTCTTCTTCCGACCTTATTTCCTCAAACTATCCGCTCTCTTTACCATTCTTTCTTCCCCCATCCACCCGTCAAGCTCATCTGCACACCAATCTCCACCTCACTTCATCCATTCTCCTTCTATCCACCCTCTTCACTCCCACAATCCTCTTGACTCAGTTGGTCAAGCAAACCCGCAAGATCTGTTGTTGTCTCTCTGTCAGTGCCAGGGTCTCCAGGCCGTAAAAGTAGGCCGGTGTTACAAGCCACATCAGAACCTTCCATTTAAATCTCACTGAATTTTTTCTGTCTGCCATTACACCCTGCACCCTCCTCCACACTGTTGCACCCATCTGAATCCTCCTCCACACCCCTGCCTCTGACTTACCATCTCTGGTCATTGTATATCAAATCGCCATAGGCTTTCTCCGGATCCACAAATCCCAATGCCATTTCACCTTGCATCTCCAACCTCTTCTCCACCAGCTGTCTCAGCATGAACATCCCTTCTGTCATTCCCCTACCTTTTCGGAACCCCTGCTGCTCTTCTCCGATCTGCTTCTCCACACTCTTCCTTATCCTCTCATCCAGAACAGCACCTTCACCTTCCTCCAGCACCTTCATGGCATGACTAAGGAGTGTAATCAAAGGGAGGCGCAAAGCGCCCCTCCCTTTATATAAGGGATCGTTTCTCTGTATGCAGCTTTAACATGGGGACTGAAAATATCCCCAACAGGGGTTCATCATATTGGATGTGGGGGATCTCTGGGTCACTCCTGGGAGATTGATCGGCTGTCTCCGTGCAGTGGGCCTGTTCAAGAGAACTATCCAGGGCTATACAACAACAACAATAATAATAATAACAAGTCAAGTGAATCCACTTGGATTCCGCCCAGGTTGGCACATGGAAATTATGATGTAGCATAATTATCATCTCGGGTCAAGATTTGAAATTATGCCATGGTTTTTGTAAAATTGCTACTAGTATTCACATTATGTACTTTCACCAAAACATACATCATCATAGAAACATACATAGAATTTGGGTCCTCTGGGTCATTTGGGTCCTCTGGGTCATTTGGGTCCTCTGGGTCATTTGGGTCCTCTGGGTCATTTGGGTCCTCTGGGTCATTTGGGTCCTCTGGGTCATTTGGGTCCTCTGGGTCATTTGGGTCCTCTGGGTCATTTGGGTCCTCTGGGTCATTTGGGTCCTCTGGGTCATTTGGGTCCTCTGGGTCCTCTGGGTCATTTGGGTCCTCTGGGTCCTCTGGGTCCTCTGGGTCATTTGGGTCCTCTGGGTCCTCTGGGTCCTCTGGGTCATTTGGGTCCTCTGGGTCCTCTGGGTCCTCTGGGTCATTTGGGTCCTCTGGGTCATTTGGGTCATTTGGGTCCTCTGGGTCATTTGGGTCCTCTGGGTCCTCTGGGTCATTTGGGTCATTTGGGTCCTCTGGGTCATTTGGGTCCTCTGGGTCATTTGGGTCCTCTGGGTCATTTGGGTCCTCTGGGTCATTTGGGTCCTCTGGGTCATTTGGGTCATTTGGGTCCTCTGGGTCCTCTGGGTCATTTGGGTCCTCTGGGTCATTTGGGTCCTCTGGGTCATTTGGGTCCTCTGGGTCATTTGGGTCCTCTGGGTCATTTGGGTCCTCTGGGTCATTTGGGTCATTTGGGTCATTTGGGTCCTCTGGGTCATTTGGGTCCTCTGGGTCATTTGGGTCCTCTGGGTCCTCTGGGTCCTCTGGGTCATCTGGGTCATTTGGGTCCTCTGGGTCATTTGGGTCCTCTGGGTCATTTGGGTCCTCTGGGTCCTCTGGGTCATTTGGGTCCTCTGGGTCATTTGGGTCCTCTGGGTCCTCTGGGTCCTCTGGGTCATTTGGGTCCTCTGGGTCCTCTGGGTCATTTGGGTCCTCTGGGTCATTTGGGTCCTCTGGGTCATTTGGGTCCTCTGGGTCATTTGGGTCCTCTGGGTCATTTGGGTCCTCTGGGTCATTTGGGTCCTCTGGGTCCTCTGGGTCATTTGGGTCATTTGGGTCCTCTGGGTCATTTGGGTCCTCTGGGTCATTTGGGTCCTCTGGGTCATTTGGGTCCTCTGGGTCATTTGGGTCATCTGGGTCATTTGGGTCCTCTGGGTCATTTGGGTCCTCTGGGTCATTTGGGTCCTCTGGGTCATTTGGGTCCTCTGGGTCATTTGGGTCCTCTGGGTCATTTGGGTCCTCTGGGTCATTTGGGTCCTCTGGGTCATTTGGGTCCTCTGGGTCATTTTGGTCCTCTGGGTCATTTGGGTCCTCTGGGTCATTTGGGTCCTCTGGGTCATTTGGGTCCTCTGGGTCATTTGGGTCCTATATTCCTATCCTATAACATATATATCTCCTATAACCTATCCTATAAATATAGATTTGATGACGTCATGTTTACACATCTGAGCGACAGAAATGAGCGACAGAAATGAGCGACAGAAATGGGTGACAGAAACTAGCTTCACTTTTGAGCGCCCGAAATTCCCAGGCAAACGCTATAACGCACCAGGTTTACAACCTGTGCGTTAATAATGTTAAGCCTGTCCATGGCTAAAGAATGTTACTAAAACTACAAGAGCAAAGCATTTCCTTTCCATTTTGCCCCGTGATGCGAAATCCTGGGGCATGAACCGGGAGTCAGAGATAAAGGTTACATATACATATTTCATGTGTCCACCAATGCTGACTGCATATACAAGGTTACATTTTTAAAAATGTTTTAAAATGTGCCTCTCATTACATTTTTTGGTATTCTACCTTTTCGTAATCCATTTTTGGGAATGTACCCAGGTCCCAGGGGGCAGGGTCTAAATTATTCTGCTCTTGCACCTTATTGCCATGTGGTGATCCTAACAACTAAGTTTGTGAAATTTTACACAACCGTTCAGGAGCAGACAGCATGACTGACAAACGGACGGACAGATGGAGCTGATCACAATATGACTACGATGAAACGTCTTCCTTTTTTTTTTCAAAAAGCGTGGGATAACAAGGATAAGCCTTCCGTGGCTAAAGAGGTGACAAACTACTTCCTACATGCAGATAACTTAAATGCACCGTTAAACATAGAACACTGAGGAACTTGATGCAATTTACAAAAAAAGAAAAGGGGCAATAAACCCCGATTTTTCAAATGTAGTGAACAAACTTGGGTACATCACAGGTGATGAAGGTTGTGGTCACGTTTCATCGAAATCGTGTGTGCAGTTCTACTTTGGGGGGCCGGGAGGGTGGGCAAACATGGACCCACTTTGACCCCCAGTAGACCCCCCCCCCCCCCCAAGACCTCGATGTATTTTATGCCGTGAACAAACTTGAGTTCCAACACACAAAATATAACTTTCACCAAGTTTGGTCACAATCCCATCAGCAGTTTCAGAGAAGAAGCTGTAAGTGTTTAAGGACGGATTGATGACGCGCCATCCCATAAGCTCCCCGGAAATATGTTCCAGGTGAGTTAAAAATTAACCTTGTACCATACATCAAAATCCATTCATATTAGACAATACAAAACTGCATCAAAAGAGATTACACAAGTTATAAGAACATGAAAAAAAAAACAATGGCAGAAGATCAAGATATTTGTTGACATGCAATGTTGTTTTTAAAAAGTCACGTACCAGACATGGGTCTTAATCCATCATCCTGAGAGACGAGGCTGCAGACATCACTGAACCCGATTCCAGAGAAACGAGGAACCTTTTCCAGGTGCACATTTTGGGATCTGAAAATCTTTTCACAGAAACTCGAAAGTTCCCGATTAACATTCTCCAAGTTGAAGGAAATACTTCCCAAAAGAGAAGAACCTGCAATCTGGACATCTTGCGAATTCAAAAGAGAATTCATAAATTTGCAGAAGTCAGCATACATTGCAAATTGTAATTTATCTTTGGAGAGAGCGAGGAGCTCGTCCCACAATGAATCCGACTCAGTGCAAGCTCGAATAACCTTCTGATTATCAATTCCGAGCTCATCGATCACTGCTTGGGCTGTTTCTGCTCTTAGGCCTTGTGACTTGAGCCATTCCAAGAAGCTCTCCATTTCACCGATGACCTGCCAGGGATACAATGCCTGTGTTAAGAAAGGAAAGGTTGTGCATGTTATTTTTCTTGCTCTGAGTCATTTCCATTGACAATTCAATCAACTATCATCCAATAAATATGGGCTTTTGTATCCAGTTTGTTCACTCGCTGTGTCCCATTTTGTCTGTTTTCTTTTCAATCAGCATCTGAGGAAAGCGAGTTTTTCGATACAGAGACAGAAAGATAAACCCAGAGTCAACTAGAGGAGACTATTCATCCCAATATGCTTTGCCACACCCACACCAGACACATTTTATCTGCCAAAACGATGCAATTTCATTGGGGGAATGAGGGGATGAATGGGGATGAGACAATATGACACGACCAGGGATATCCTGAGCGCGTCAAACACAAATGAGTAAATACATTTATTTTAATTATTTAAATAAAAAAGAGGAAAAAAAACATTTTTTTCTATCATATCCCATCATAACCGCCTCCTCTCTAATGCATAAAGCCGTCTCCTTTCGGTGATCTTCACAGTTGAATCGAGGTAGTGTTACATATTACCTCCCCAAACCCCGCACCTCAGAGTCTTGAGAGGGAACGCGGCAGAAATTTGTTAGTTTGAGTGTTCTCATAAACCATGGTAAAACCACACCAATGCAATTGTAGAATAAAACAAGTAATTGTATTAAGAACTCTCACATACACAATAATAACACTATTAAAGAAAGTACAATGAAAATGTCACTTGCATCAAATGAACAATACATATTATGGTACCATCATTCGCCAATGCTCTCAAAGCAATAAACTCATGACACGCCAAATGTGAGTGGAATGCAACTTTCCCCAAAGTCCGTGCACGAATCCCCACGCTGGTTGAAGTCGTGCACAAAGACGAGAACTGGCAGGCATCGGCACAGCGGCGGATGAGACGTAACTCCTCGTTATATGGGAATTGAGCTGATATGTAAACCAACGGCAATCAACACAATGATGTCGATATGGAAATCCCAACGACAAAACAAGATGCAACAAGCGGACAGCCTCTTCAAGGACAAAATGGCATATTGGCCTGTAATGGAGGCGCTCGATTTCTCTGCAACAACTCACACTTGGTGATAAAACCTGAGACATAGGTTTAATTGCCATTGCAATACAGGACGATGTTGCTGGCAATCCATCCCCCCGGGAAGCCTCAACTCATTCGTGACCAATATCAAAAAAGTCCGCTCGCAGCCCCGATGCGACTTTACGGTTGCATCTCTGTGTATATCTATGTATATATCTATATATATATAGATCTATATCTTCTTTTTTTTTCTTCTTTTTTTTCTGTCTCTGTCTCTCTCTCTCTCTCTCTCGCCCCCTGCTGGCCGTTCGTGTGTTGGGCGTGGCAAGATGGCGTGCACTCGTGTTCGTGTGCTGTAGCTCCGTGCTTGTGTTGTGTTGTTTCCCACCCCCCCCCCCCATTCCTTCCTTTCCCATCGTGCCTTTGTCGTGTCCTTCTTTACCACCTGTCCCTCTTTCCCTCCCTTGAGACAGAGAGAGTGAGAGAAGAGCCCAAAGGTGAGAGCAGACCTGTTCGGTTCAGTTTACCTGCTCCGTCGGTGCTGTTTACCTTACTCGCGTCGTGAGAACTTTATTATTTATTATTTCATTTCAATCCCTGGTGTTGGGCTAGCAGCTAGGGTGCCGGCTTAGGATCCTAGGATCCTGGGTTCGAATCCCGGTCAATCGCTGAATTAACGCCAGGGGGGTTGACTCAGCCTGTCATCCTTCCGAGGTCGGCAAATTGAGTACCAGTTCACTGGTAATTCCCTGCTTGTCGTTAAAGGTGGCAAAAAGGGTTGGCGTCAGGAAGGGCATCCGGCCGTAAAACATTGCTTAAAAAAGGGGACCGAAAAACAACAACAACCACAGTTCCCGAAAAAGGCCAACCCCCGCTTGCGGGGAAAAATGGCCTCTAAAGGTGGTTTTATTTCATTTCGACGTTATTTATTTATTTTGTGTCCTTTCCGCCTGGTCAAGGTGGAAAGGTGAGACATCGCCGTTATGGCGAGTGTTCGTGCACGGCAGGAAGGGTTTGAAACCCTAACAAGGAAGCATGCTTTCGTGTGTGTCCCTCCCGAAGGTGTTCCTACCGAGGACATTATCCTAGCTGTAGGGAATGCTATCGGCGATGAAAATGTCCGCGCCGCGTCGCGGATGAACCAAAAGTTTGTTGTTTTCGTGTCGGACGAGAAGTTCGTGCATGATGTTGTTAGTACCGGTCTGTCATTGAAAGGTGGGCAGTTCGTCATGGTTTCCCCGATGGACACACCGGCGATTAAAGTTATTATTTCAAATGTCGCTCAGTTTATCACAGATGATAAGTTAATGGCTGTTCTGACCCGGTATGGAACTGTTGTTTCCCAAATCTCGATGATTCCCCTGGGATGTCGGGATGAACGAGTGAAACATGTTATGAGTTTCCGGAGACAAGTATTCATGGTGCTTCCTGATTGCGGCGACGATACAGGACTAAACATCTCGTTTAAAATTTCGGTAAATGATCGTCAATATCAAATGTACGCTTCGTCAGGCACTTTAACGTGCTTCCTCTGTGGAGCCTTCAGACACGTTAAAAGGTTTTGTCCCAAAGCATCTTGTACGAAGTGCGGCAAATTGGGACACACCAATGTGGGCTGTAAAAAAGAAAACGCCCCGACCGTGCTTACTCACGCCTCGACCGTGCTTCCTCACGCCTCGACCGTGCTTCCTCACACCTCGACCGTGCTTCCTCATGCCTCGACCGTGCTTCCTCACGCCCCGACCGTGCTCCCCGACGCTCAAACCGTGCTCCCCGACGCTCAAACCGTGCTCCCCGATGCTCAAACCGTGCTTCCTGGCGCTCAAACCGTGCTACCTGAAGCCCCGACCGTGCTTCCCGACGCCCCGACTGTGCTTCCTGATGTCCCAACTGTGCTTCCCGAGGTCCCGACTACGCTTCCCGAAGCCCCAACCGTGCTACCTGAAGCCCCAACCGTGCTACCCGAAGCCCCAACCGTGCTTCCCGAAGCCCCGACTGTGCTTCCCGACGCCACGACTGTGCTTCCCGACGCCCCGACCGTGCTTCCCGACGCCCCGGTGCTACCCAAACCCAGTGAGATGGCACTTGGTGATGCTAGTACTGCTGGCGAACCCTGAATGAAGAACTTGTCATACTGACCAAAAAACGGAAAGCACCACTAACAAATAGCCCCGATGGTGCGATAAAGAAGGCTGTCTTGGGCAGAGACACTGTCTCTGCAAAAGAGGGCAAAACGTTTACAGCAAACGAAAATATCGAACGCCAAAGTGGAAAAGAGGATGTTACTGATTTACCAAGCTCTGAGAATAAAGCCTACATTGATCCGAACAATGCGGCCATTTTTGAGCCTGAACGCGAAGCCCCACCGGTCCCCCCTCCAGTAGCTGAGCGGACTGGTGACCAAACAAATTGCTCTGTCTTACAAACAGAAATCGTAACCCCGGCTACGCAAAGATCTGCAGCCATTTGCCAAAGCACACATAAAGAAAGTAAGCACCAGTCTGCTCGTGAGTGTGTACCAGAGTACCCAACGAAATCTCAGGAGATGCCTCCAGAGGAGCTCGTGAGAGCTGCAAGTAAGGCCCAAGATCCAGGTGGGACATTATCAGACCTGTCAGAGTCTGAGGACGAGGTGGAAGTGACTGAGCTGTCACAGTCATCAGCATCTCAGTCACAGATACCCCCCCAACACATCGTGTCGTTTCTAGCCGAAACGTACAGACAGCGTAACATAGTCATTAAAGACTATTTTGACGATTTGGCTGCATTCATCCACACTGCAAAATCCATAATTAAAACGCCTGAACAATTTGACCTGAATAAGTCACAATACCACAGGTTAAGAAAATTCATCACACGTGCAGGTGTAGAGTGTTCCCAGCCACAGGCTGATTTCATCAATACAGGATGAAAACTATAAAACTTGCAACCTTAAATATTAACGGTGGTGGTGCTAGCCACCTCCGCCAGGTTCAAGTAAAAAACATATTTCAACGGAAAAAGGTGGATGTGATCTTACTTCAAGAAACTCACATCACACCAAATGTGGAACATAACTGGCATCAACTTTTTAAGAGCCAATGCTATTTCAGCAATTTATCAGCTTCATCTGCTGGAATCGGCTTCTTGCTGAAGCCAGGCCTCGTGTGTGAGTCATGCCATTTTCAGGAGGTAATAAATGGTCGGCTTAGCTCTCTCAAACTAGTAAGCCATAACTTCCATTACACCATTTTTAATGTGTATGCGCCAAGTGATAGCGTAGAGCGTAAGTCCTTCTTCACCTCAATGATAAATCACTTAAGATCGGTTGATTTTGATCATTGTGTGTGTGTCGGAGGTGATTTCAATTGCACCTTTGACCCATCGGTTGACAGAAACTCTGTCGAACCCCATCCTGAGTCCCATGTACACTTATCCAATTTTTTTAGCACAATGGGCTTCGTTGATGTTTGGCGGTTGCACCACCCAAACACATCCCAGTACACCTGGTGTCGATGCGCCAATAGTCGAGTATCCTTGGCAAGGCTTGACAGATGGTACATCAACGTACCCTTTAAAAATACTGCGGTTTCTTCAAATCTTTTTCCTTCCGTGTTTTCAGACCATCATATGGTAACCCTAAACCTTTCCTTTCCTCAACCCGCAAATAGGAGCGCTTATTGGAAGTTTAATGTTAGACTTCTAGAAGATGGGTATGTTTAAAGAAGCCTTTCGTGTTTTCTGGGCAAGTCTAGTAGCAAAGAAATCTTCCTTTTCTTCATCCAGCATATGGTGGGATAACATGAAATCTCAAATTCGGGTTTTTTGTCAATGTTTCCAATCACACAGCACAAACGACAAGCACATTACAATGGCCCGGTTGGAATTGGATATTCTACAATTGGAGAGTAAATTGGCTCATGAAAACAATGACGCCAATTACCGGTTATTGCTTGTAAAGAAAGCTCTTCTAAGGGAGTTAGTTCAAGAGAAAGCAGCCGGTACATTAATTAGACTTAGAATACAGATGTAAAAATATCAGACACCCCAAACAAGTCTTTCTTTCATTTAGAATCCTTAAGCAAGCCATCACGGCTAATCTCTTCTGTTTTGGACTCAAGAGGCAACGTTGTTGTCAACGAGGATGATGTTAGAATAAACATTATTGAATTCTTTACAAAACTTTTTGAGGAGCAGACTGTTTGTAATGATACAATGATGGATTTAACCTCTCACCTCCCCTCCCTAACTGAGGCTCAACGGTTGGAGCTTGACCTACCAATCACCCTCCTTGAGCTAACCTGTGCTCTTGCTGCCATGGATTCAAGGAAAGCTCCGGGTATTGACGGTCTACCTCCCGAATTCTTTCTGACATTTTGGGACCTTTTAGGCCCTGAGTTGCTGAATGTTTTGGACACTTCTATACAGACTGGTATAATGCCGCTGAGTCTAAGAAGAGCCGTAGTGTGCTTGCTCCCGAAAACTGAAGATCCCCGACTTTTGGTGAACTGGCGACCGATCTCCCTGCTGTGCACGGACTACAAGCTTTTTTCAAAAGTACTAGCTAATCGACTAAAAAAGGTTATTGGTGATCTAGTACTGCCAGAACAGAGTTACTGTGTTCCTGGAAGATCCATCCATGATAATATTTCTTTAATCAGAGATCTCATTGATGGTAACCGTGTTAAAGAAGACTTTGGAATGATGTCGCTTGATCTTGAAAAGGCATTTGACAGTATCGACCATAAGTTTATGCATCATGTGTTACAGGCATGCGGCCTCGGAGCAAACTTTCGTTCCTACATTTCCTTGCTATACACAGATGTATTTAGTTTAATTAAGATTAATAATGTGCTGGCTCCCCCCATCAAGGTTCGGAGAGGGGTCCGGCAAGGGTGCCCAGTCTCTGGTTTATTGTTTGCTCTTTCTTTAGAGCCTCTTCTCAATCTACTGAGAAAGAAGATTTCTGGAATAGCACTTTCTCCCATGAGTGCACCGCTAACCCTATGTGCTTATGCGGATGACGTCTGCATCTTTGTAAAAGATAAGGATGATATTGATATCCTTGTTGAGTGCCTATCAAAGTTTCACGCTGCCTCCTCTTTAAAAATCAATTGGAACAAGAGCAAGACGTTATGGATACCCTCCCTTTATCGCAACCTTCTTCAGCCTGTACCACAGCCGCCCCCATCCCTCCCCGCAGGGTTGCTGTGGGGAAGTGAGGAAATTAAGTACTTGGGCATATTCCTTGGTTCCCCACAGTATGCTCAGAGAAATTGGGATGGGGTAATTGAGCAAGTGGGAGAAAGATTGAACCGATGGAAAAGGGTTTTACCTCATTTGTCTTTCAATGGCCGTGTGCTAGTGATCAACAACTTAGTTGCCACAATGTTGTGGCATAGGTTCATCTGCTTGCAGCCCCCAGAGTCCCTGCTCAAATCACTCCAGGGCAAACTGGCGGACTTCTACTGGGGAGGCTACCACTGGCTACGACCTGACGTGATATGTCGCCCCTCGGCTGAGGGTGGCCACAACCTCGTCGACATCAAAGCCCGCCTAATGGCCTTCCGGCTGTTGTCCATTCAACGCCTCCTCTACATGGAACATCTGCCAGGCCGGCTCCCTGCACGCCTTGTGCTGCAGCGAGCGGGTAGGCTCGGGTACGGGTTTGAACTTTTTCAAATGAACATCCAACATGTTGACATATCGCTCCTCCTGCTTTTTACCAAAGCCTCTTGAATGCCTGGCAGAGCCGTTCTGTGAGTCGTCAGGTGGACACATATGTCATAAAAATGCTAGCACACAAGCCTTTGTTTTAAAACCCTCTCTTTCCCGACATTCCAAAAAGTCGAGATTTTTGCCAACACTTAATAGCAGCTGGTATCTTGAAGGTGCGGCATCTCCGACATGACTCGGCGTATGGTTGGAAATCCATAAGTGAAACGCAGACTTAACAGGGATTTGGTCCCATAGGGTGATCGCAAACATTTTGAGGAAAATGATTCAGGTGGGATGGCAACTTGGTCTAACTTGGACTCAAGGTACAGAAGATGAATCGAATGAGCCAACAGTACCTAAATTGATTGTTGAACCCATTCAGAATGATTTGCCCCCTGTTAGCGATGAGTCAAAGCTTTTCCAGACTATGGACAGCAAGGGCATCTATAAGATGTGCCTTAAATTGTTACATGGGATTCCTTCGTTAAACGGGGTTACCCGATGGAAAGGATGGTTACCCGGAGGACCCCTCTCCGAACCTATCTGGGAAGCCATGTATAGTGAGCCCATATCAAAAAGGACAGGTGATCTCCAGTGGCGTTTGGCCCACTGGATTGTTCCCTCCAACATGTTTATTAGACATTTTTTTCTCCTGTATCTGTTTGTTGTCCCTTTTGTACAATCCATGAAGACTTGCTTCATGCATTCCTAAACTGTGTATTATTATTGGCGCTGAGGAAGCGCCTTTAGCGATTGACTTCCAGCCAGTGTAACGCTAATTCCTGTCACAGGAATTCGGAGATCATATAAGTGGGCGTGGCAGTTCCTGATTGGTTCGTGTTGGGGAACGCCTTCTCGCTGCCGACGTGACGTAAATTCGCGCACGCGCACTGGTGATTGGCGCTGAGGAAGCGCCTTTAGCGATTGACTTCCAGCCAGTGTAACGCTAATTCCTGTCACAGGAATTCGGAGATCATATAAGTGGGCGTGGCAGTTCCTGATTGGTTCGTGTTGGGGAACGCCTTCTCGCTGCCGACGTGACGTAAATTCGCGCACGCGCACTGGTGAAGCTTACTCGATCTTACTCGATCCCATATTACATGTACTTTCATTGCATACAAATTATACTTTCTCCTAGAAATTCCAAGCCCGAACCTCAGCGCAATCCAAGAGGATTCACTTGTTTCCTTTGTTTCATTGGTTGAATTATATTGCAAACAAAATGCATATTACTTTTTCTTTGAGAAATTTCAACTTTGGTTTTGCTCCTTAACAATATCCTGTATCTAAACTATTTAGTTTCCTAATAGCAACTGCAAAACTAGCTGTTTATTTAACAAGAAAAGATAAACTATCTGGCAAACCGACAGAGCACTGTAATATCATGTTGTCTTTTAATGCATTGGTCTCAGCAAGATTGAAACTTGAGTTTACCTTTTCCAACAATGCCGGAAATCTTCAAAACTTTATTGATACTTGGTGTGTCGGTGGTTTTTGTGAAGTTGAATAAAACGAATTGAAAAAAACTGTTGTGAGATGCTGATTATGTTTCTTTCATTTGATGATCATTGGTTGTTCTTTTTGACATTATTGATTTTATTTGTTTGTAAAACATGTATATCATTACTTTTTGGTATTTTTGAAATAAAAGGACTCAAAATTCTCTCTCTCTCTCTCTCTCTCTCTCTCTCTCTCTCTCTCTCTCTCTCTCTCTGTCTCTCTCTCTCTATCTGTCTCTCTCTCTCTCTCTCTCTCTCTGTGTGTGTGTGTGTGTGTGTGTGTGTGTGTGTGTGTCTCTCTCTCTCTCTCTCTCTCTCTCTCTCTCTCACTCTCTCCCTCTCTCTCTCTCTCTGTGTGTGTGTCTCTCTATGTGTCTCTCTGTGTGTCTCTCTATGTGTCTCTCTGCGTGTATGTGTGTGTGTGTGTGTGTGTGTATGTGTGTCTGTGTGTGTGTGTGTGTGTATGTCTCTGTGTGTGTGTGTGTGTGTGTGTGTCTCTCTCTCTCTCTCTCTCTCTCTCTCTCTCTCTCTGTCTGTCTCTCGCTCCTTCTCTCACCCTCTCTAACTCTGTCATGGCCCTGACTTCGTCAAGGAGTGGCCACACCATCCTAGATGTGGGAGATATCTGGGTCGCTCCTGGAAGATCAATCGGCCGTCTACGTGCCACGGGCTTGTTCAAGAGAACTGCCCGGGGCTATACAACAACAACAACAACAACAACAACAGCAGTTGTCAATCAGCAACTGTCTTTATTCTGTAGGCATTGGATGTCATGCCACTTGGTGGACTTTCGTGCATGACCTCTGCATCTGTAGAGAAATGACCACACATCTCCTGGCTATCCTGCTCTGTATGTACAAATGGAGCGCAGTCATCCCCTGGCCACCCTGCTCCATATGTGCAAATACAGCGCAGTCATCTCCTGGCTATCCTGCTCTGTATGTGCAAATGGAGCGCAGTCATCCCTGGCTATCCTGCTCCATATGTGCAAATGTAACGCAGTCATCTCCTGGCTATTCTGCTCCGCATGTGCAAATGGAGCGCAGTCATCTCCTGGCTATCCTGCTCTGTATGTGCAAATGGAGCGCAGTCATCCCTGGCTATCCTGCTCCATATGTGCAAATGGAACGCAGTCATCTCCTGGCTATTCTGCTCCGCATGTGCAAATGGAGCGCAGTCATCTCCTGGCTATCCTGCTCTGTATGTGCAAATTGAGCACAGTCATCTCCTGGCTATTTTGCTCTGTATGTGAAAATGGAGCACAGTCATCTCCTGGCTTTTCTGCCCCTTTGTGCAAATGGAGCGCAGTCATGTCCTGGCTATCCTGCTCTGTATGTGCAAATGGAGCGCAGTCATCTCCTGGCTATCCTGCTCCTTTGTGCAAATACAGCGCAGTCATCTCCTGGCTATCCTGCTCCATATGTGCAAATGGAGTGCAGTCATCTCCTGGCTATTCTGCTCCGCATGTGCAAATGGAGCACAGTCATCTCCCGGCTATCCTGCTCTGTATGTGCAAATGGAGCACAGTCATCTCCTGGCTATTTTGCTCTGTATGTGCAAATGGAGCACAGTCATCTCCTGGCTATTCTGCTCCTTTGTGCAAATGGAGCGCAGTCATCTCCTGGCTATCCTGCTCTGAATGTGCAAATCAAGCGCAGTCATCTCCTGGCTATCCTGCTATGTATGTGCAAATCGAGCGCAGTCATCTCCTGGCTATCCTGCTCCGAATGTGCAAATCAAGCGCAGTCATCTCCTGGCTATCCTGCTCTGTATGTGCCAATTGAGCGCAGTCATCTCCTGGCTATTCTGCTCTTTTGTGCAAATGGAGCGCAGTCATCTCCTGGCTATCTTGCTATGTATGTGCAAATGGAGCGCTGTCATCTCCTGGCTATTTTGCTCTGTATGTACAATTGGAGCGCAGTCATCTCCTGGCTATCCTGCTATGTATGTGCAAATCGAGCACAGTCATCTCCTGGCTATCCTGCTCCGAATGTGCAAATCAAGCACAGTCATCTCCTGGCTATCCTGCTCTGTATGTGCCAATTGAGCGCAGTCATCTCCTGGCTATTCTGCTCCTTTGTGCAAATGGAGTGCAGTCATCTCCTGGTTATCCTGCTATGTATGTGCAAATGAAGCGCAGCCATCTGCACATTGAAGAGTCTGCTGGACATGTAACCTTGAATATAGACTCTGGCAGTGGTGGCTGACAAAGCTTTCTTGATTACAGTGTAGGATGAGGATGGATTTATGTCAAGGTAAAAACAAGGTAAACAAGGTAAAACAAGTGAGCAAGGTAAAAAGGAGTGAAGGATTTATGTCAGAATGCAGCCCTCTTTTAAGCCGTTAGCAATAATTGAGTCTGATTGTCTGCCACCTAATGACAGACAACCCATCGCAGATACCATCACATCACCAAAGTTGTGCACTCATCTGACAACGTTGTTTAGGTAGGCCATTTTAGACAGCGACATCCACAATGACAGTGATTTGTTCACAGTGTCACCGGCCAAAGTGAGGGCTTGAGCTCTGAAAAGGGTCTTGCCTGAGATTGCAAGAACAAAAATGATGCAATAGTTGTTCCAGTCGGATCTGTTGCCTTTTTCTTTTCTTACATACAAAGGTTACTTATCCATCTTTGAAGTCACATGGAGGTGTTTCTGTATCCCTGTGGTACAAAATTGGAGCATGGATTAATTGCTTGGTGTAACTGGCTCAACAACGAAGACTCCGGGTGGGATTCTGTGCGGACCGGATACTTTTCTGAAACGTCTGTTGCGTGGGTCTGCTTATTTCAGAATGGTTGCCATCTCATCGATGATCATTGCTTAAGGTAGCCATTTGAAGACGTCAAGCGGCACATTTGCGAAACAGGATGAACAAACCGGGCTGGACTCAGTTTACATTTCAATCTGTGATGGGGTCAGGCACCTTCAAACTGGTAGGTAAATCCTTGTGCATGCTCTGAAACAACAACCTTAACCCGAAATATAAAGATAATTTTATCACATCTGCCACCGAAAATGGGCTGAGGTTATGTTTCACCCCTGTCTGTCTGTCTGTTTGTCTGTTTGTCAGTCTGTCTGTCTTTCTGTCTGTCTGTCTTTCTGTCTGTCTGTCTTTCTGTCTGTCTTTCTGTCTGTTTGTTTGTGAAGAAGGTATTTCAAGAAGTTGTGGACGGATTAGGACGAAATTTGGTGGATGAGTTGGTTAGGTGACAAGAACAAGATGCTTAGATTTTAGTTCAGGTCCAAATTCATATCCGGCCTATCAGTGAATACAAAACATAGACTGTTCAGCCTGGCAGAGGTGTGCGCTCCACCAGTGCTGTTGTAGATTGAACAGATTTTTTTGATAAATTGCTGTTGTTTGAAGTATGTATACTATTTTGTGCAATGCCAATGCATACCTTTTGGTGTAATTGGATAATCTTGCTCATTGTTTTTGTTTTTGCATTGTCTTTACAATAAGATAAGAAAATTGTGACCAGTTTAATAACATTACCATGGTGACAATACTCAAAAAGACTATCCTGTTGGACTTCTCTGTCTTATCTGTGTAAATACCTACCTTTTTAGGTATTAGGTCGTGGACAGCAACCGCTCAGGACAGTACTACTGTTCTGACTTAGGAGCGTTAAAGTGGTGCCCGGAACCATCTTACACTCTCGGTGTCAGGATTGCTGGTCTTACTTTCTGTCTCACTCAAACTATATCTACCGGCCTAGCTTGAATCTCTCTTTCTCGCAAACAAACATCCACCCCATACCTACCTTTCCGAGTGCGAAGGAAGCAAAACATCATACACTTTTCATCATACACTTTTCTTCTCTTTTATTTAAGGCCTGGCCTCGATGAGGGCTATACAGTCCGTGCCTGGAGCCTCCAACATAAAAAAATTTAAAATGTCAAAGTTCTGTGTAAATGTCAAAGTGAGTTGGACTTCTCTGTCATGAATGAGTCTTCTTTGTGTAAATGGAAAAATCTGCATGGTCCGGCATTATTTCATCTTCAAAGCCACATGCTCCTTTTCCACCCTCGTACATTAATCCACAGTCATACTCAATTTTTCCATAAAGATCATTCAATGTACATGGAGCACAACTCCAATCAGACCAATTATCACCGAATCAAGCAAAATTACAATTAAAGGAGAAGGTATTCATGAACTTTTGTGCTTGCTATTAAATACTCATTGGGTCTTCATGGTCCACCGACTTGTGATGTCTCATGGCTCACAATAGCTCAGATCAGATGGAGACCCGGAAGGTAAGGCCAAAGCAAAAATTAGAACCCCACACTGAACTGATGCTCCAATTTTGGAATTTGTCCAAAGTACCTGCATACGAGGTCTCAAATTCTGATACATACCATTGGATGTACAACACTACAACATCCAGAAGCAAAATAATCTCATAAATAAAATTTGTAGGATGGCTGTCTGTCTGTCTGTCTGTGTGTTTGTGATCTTTGCAAAGACCGCTGGGCAGACAACCACCAAATTTAGCATACAGACCACGTCTGACCCGGGGATTGTCCTAAGGGTATTTTCATCCACTACCCCACCCCAGCCTTTAAAGGGTATTCGAGGTCTT
Source organism: Myxine glutinosa (assembly GCF_964187855.1). Taxonomy (NCBI): domain Eukaryota; kingdom Metazoa; phylum Chordata; class Myxini; order Myxiniformes; family Myxinidae; genus Myxine; species Myxine glutinosa. The sequence continues at coordinate 147,447,920 of NC_136266.1, forward strand.
AAAATGTCCTAATGGTCTTAAAGGGCATTAGTGGTCTTAATGGTCTTAAAGGGTCTTCGTGGTCTTAAGGGTCTTAATGGTTTTTAAAGTGTAAAGGTTCTTAAGGGTCTTAACGGTCTTTGAGACCCTTAAGACCTTGATGACTCTGAAGATCTCAAAGACCCATAATATCCCAAAGACCCTTGAAATGTGACACCTAAGACTGACTTTGCTTTCACTCGCTTTGTAAAGCCTTGTGCAGACTGTCATTCATAACTGACAAACCAATAATATCAATATTGTAATTTTGGCACTATGGGCACTAGGTATCCAGGCTGTTTCCATTATGTGTGCCACAAAGATTATTTGGATGAAGGAATGGTTAAAGAGCTGGATTTGAAGAGCTGGTTACAGCCAAATAATACAGGGACTCTCCATGGAAGAGCTGAAAGACTTTGTGAACTCCATGAAAATGTCTCTCCCAAAAATATTAGAATAACCATTGAAAAAGGTCAAATCTGAAACAAACATATTCCAGAGATGCAATATTCCACCTGGAACACAGCTATCGCAAACGTATCGCAAATGGTCACTTTTTAATAGATGCTTCCCTGCTTGGTTCTTCACTCCAAACTGATGGAGCCGAGTCAAGCTTGACCAAACTCATTACCTCCGCCACCAAAGGTGGATGGAGGTTATGTTTTCACCCCTGTCTGTCTGTTTGTTTGTTTGTTTGTTTGTGAACAAGATATCTTAAAAAGTTGTGGACGGATTTGGACGAAATTTGGCAGAGATGTAGTTTACAGTCACGTGAAAAAGTAAGTACACCCCATGTAAAGTTTTGACCTTTTCAACATATTTCAACATACAGCTATTTGATCTTCATTTCAACAATATTGATAGATAAAGGTGATATAATATAACAAATATCATGAAACATTTACATTTTGTAGTCCATTGTATAATTTAAATAAACATAAATGCAAATTTCGCATGTGGAAAAAGTAAGTACACCCCGACATTTATCACTACTTCAAATACCTAAAATTAGAATCAGGGGCACCAGCTCAGGTGCAAATGATTAGAACATCGTTAGAGAGGATCTTGGAGGAACCTGTCTTATTTAAACCTCAGACATTTAGTTTGGTTTGCTCTTTGTTGTTGAAGTGTGCGGCGTCACCATGCCTCGATTAAAAGAGCTCTCTGGGGCCTTCAGAAAGAAGGTTATAGATGCCTACGAGTCTGGGAAGGGATTTAAAAAGATCTCCAAACAATTTGAAATCAATCATTCGACTGTCCGGAAGATCATCTACAAGTGGAGAAGATTCCAAACAACTGCCAACTTGTTCAGGCCAGGCCGCTCCAGCAAGTTCAGCCCGAGGGCAGACCACAAGATGCTGAACGAAGTCTCTAAGAACCCCAGAATGTCATCATGGGACCTACAGGTAGCTCTTGCCACTGCTGATGTCAAAGTGCACGAGTCTACCATGAGAAAGAGGCTGCACAAATTTGATCTACATGGGAGGTGTGCCAGGAGGAAACCTTTGCTGTCCAGAAAGAACATCAGGGCAAGACTAAAGTTTGCCAATGAACACCTAGGCAAAGACCAGCACTTCTGGAACAATGTGCTCTGGACAGATGAGACAAAGGTAGAGATATTTGGCCACAGTACCAGAAGACATGTTTGGCAAAAACCAATGACAGCATTTGACCACAAGAACCTGATACCAACTGTAAAGCATGGTGGTGGAAATATTATGGTTTGGGGCAGCTTTGCTGCATCAGGGCCTGGGCAGCTCACCATCATATAATCCACTATGAATTCTTCATTGTACCAGAGGGCGCTTGAGGATAATGTGAGGCCATCTGTCGGAAAGTGGAAGCTCAACCGAAGGTGGACCTTGCAACATGACAATGACCCTAAACATACCAGTGAATCCACCAAGGAATGGCTGAAAAGAAAGAAATGGAGGGTTATGGAATGGCCAAGTCAAAGCCCGGATCTAAATCCCATGGAGATGTTGTGGGGGGATTTGAAACGAGCTGTGCATGCAAGAAACCCCTCAAACATCGCACAGCTGAAAGAATTCTGCATGGAGGAGTGGGCAAAAATTTCTCCCAGTCGATATCAGAGACTGGTAGACAATTATAAGAAACGCCTACTTGAGGTTGTTTCTGCCAAAGGGGGCAATACCACCGATTAGAGCCAAGGGTGTACTTACTTTTTCCACATGCGAAATTTGCATTTATGTTTATTTAAATTATACAATGGACTACAAAATGTAAATGTTTCATGATATTTGTTATATTATATCACCTTTATCTATCAATATTGTTGAAATGAAGATCAAATAGCAGTATGTTGAAATATGTTGAAAAAGTCAAAACTTTACATGGGGTGTACTTACTTTTTCACGTGACTGTATGTGACAAGGACGAAATGATTCGATTTTGGTGAAGATCCGGATCTGGCTAGTAGAATTTTTTAAGTGATTCTTCACCATTGGTAGATGGGACCAAAAACGATACATAGCAGGATATCTCAAAAAGTTGTGGATTTTGATTAAATGTGATTCTGTATTGTGATTTTCTGGTCTACTCTAGGATACAAAACGTAAACTGTTCACCTGGCGGAGGTATGCTCTCTGCAGAGTGCCGTTCTAGTTTGGGATATGTGCATGCAATCCCCTGACAACTGTCAGATTTAATTGGAATTCTCAGTTTTTTTTTTGTTATGGTATTGAGGTTTTAGACTTCGAGGATCAAGTTATTTTCGTGTTGGTTTAAATAACCACTATAAAATCCACCACATAGCATTCACTTTCATTTAACCATTGAGCAAGGTAAAATTGGGGCTTGGAAAAATAAAAACAACGGAATCAAAACTTGAGATGCTGATGAAATCTCCTGTAATGACCATGAGAGTGAAGGTCGCCAGTTTCCGAAAAACGTTTCTTGGGATTTCTCCAATTAAATCAAGAGTTGGCCTCCAAAGCCAGCTACCGTCTGGGCATCCTCCATCGTACAATGTACTTCCTTGGCAAACCTGTACTCCTGTCTACTCACAAGGCCTTCCTCCCCAGCTTGCCTGCTCTCCACTATGGGCTGTTGCTCCTACCTCTCATCTTGCTCAGCTTGCCACAGTGGAAACCGAGGCCTACAAGATCTTTGGAATCTCTCGGGTTGAAGCTGAGTCTATGGACCTATCACTTCATTATTGCAGACAGGTCGGTGGTCTCTGTCTTCTACCACCTCCTTTCTGGTCTGCACCCTCTGCTCTTTCCGTGCTCCGTCCCCAACTCTCCCTCTATCTTGGCCTTCAGCTCTGCTGTTGGTGTTTCCCTCTCTCTCTACTGTTCCTTTTGTCCTGTTGTGTCCTGATACATTCAGTGTAGGCCTACTAGTACTACCTCTTCCATGAGCCTCGACAATGTATTCAAAAAAACAAGATAATTTGAACACCTCCTCAAGGCACTAAAACTCTAACTAAAAGGATTGAATTGAATGAACTTTTCCATCAGGCTCATGTGATAGTTTATATGTAGTGAATCCACTTGCCTTTTGGCTGCCTCGAATGGGTTTGATTCCCGACCAGACAATAAACTCCCAGGTACTCGCAGGTGTGGTGGTATTTGCATCCGTGAGTGAGCCATCATTTGGAGGAGATGTTCATGTCGCTGTTCCATGAGCAAACATTCCCGTGTAGGTGTTAACGATCCTGTAGTACCTTTTAAAATGACGTATGGCGGCATCATGTGTCGATACCCTGACCAAATGGCTGCCTTGTTTCTTTGGCCCCTTTGGGGAGCACTGTGTTCGAGTACCAAATCAACATGTCCATGCAAGTTCTCAAACTATGGAAACCTTCACGACTACTCATGAGCATTTTGATGACCCCCAGATGGTGGTGGAGCAACAACAACGACTTTTCCAACCAAAGAACCACTCTTGACATCACTCGGGATTCCTGATGACGTGGAACAAGAACAGACGAAGCTGTGAAATGTTTCTTGTACAATGGCCATTGCGTTACGCCTTTTCCTGGTGGAATACTGACCATTAGTGACGAATTTTGCAGCAAAAGGAAACATTGCATTATCCATTGCCCTTAAACACGAGAAGGGGACTCAGTGGAGCGCATACCCACCAGGCTGAACAGTTTACGTTTTGTATCCCATTGATAGTCCTGATCTGGATATGGACCTGAACCAAAATATAATTACCTTGTTCTTGTCACCTACCAAACTCATCCACCAAGTTTCGCCATGAGTCATCCACAACTTTTTGAAATATCATGTTATATATCGTTTTTGGTACTTTCACTCAAATGGTGAAGAATCACTTGAAAATTAAATAACCCTCATATGAAGATCCATATCCAGATCTTCACCAAAATGGAATCAATTCTTCCTTGTCACCTACCCAATTCATCCACCAAGTCTCGTCCGAATCCGTCCACAACTTTTTCAAATATCATGTTATATATATCGTTGTTGGTCGTATCACCAATGTTGAAGAATCACTTCAAATTAAATAATTCTCATATCAGGACACGTAACCGGATCTTCACCAAAATTGAATCAATTTTTCCTTGTCACCTACCCAATTCATCCACCAAGTTTCGTCCGATTCCGTCAATAACTTTTTGAGATATCGTGCTATATATCGTTTTTGGTCCTATCACTCAATGTTGAAGAATCACTTAAAAGTTAAATAATCCCCATATGAAGATCGGTATCGCGGTATTCACCAAAATTGAATCAATTTTTCCTTGTCACCTACCCAATTCATCCACCGCGTTTTGTCCGAATGCGTCCACAACTTTTTGAGATATCGTGTTCACAAACAAACAAACATGAAGATAGGGGTGAAATCAACCTCCATCCACCTTCGGTGTTACAGGTAATAAAAGAGCGTTCTGGGCTCATCGATCTTGGGGAGGACGCTTTGAGCGGCCCTAATGGCGTGTCCTGCAGCGGGCAGTAGTGTCCAGTGTCCCGTGTCCGAACGTCGTGCATGACATAAAGTGCTGCGCGCGCTCCTCCGTGCGTACCTCGCTCCTCCGTGTGTACCTCGCTCCTCCGTGCGTACCTCGCTCGCTCCTCCGTGCGCACCTCGCTCGCTCCTCCGTGCGTACCTCGTACCTCTCTCGCTCCTCCGTGCGTACCTCGTGCCTCGCTCGCTCTTCCGTGCGTACCTCGTGCCTCGCTCGCTGCTCCGTGCGTACCTCTAAAGCGAGAAAAAGCGGCCGCTCAGCACTTTCCGAGCGTCATTTCCCCAAACAGCTGCGAGGGCGCGAAGGAAGCAAGAATGGAAGCTTACAGGTGGGAAGAGGTTGAGGTATTCGAAATAAAATTAGTTCCTGCAATGAGGGCGAAGGAAACCATAAGCGGTCGTGAAGGAATTGGTGATTAAGCGATAAAGAAGGTGGATTAGTGGAGTGCATGGTGGATGTTAATATAACAACGAAAAAATGGGGATGACTTGGAGGGTTTGTTGCGCTTGCGAGAGGATTGAAAGAGAGAGGATGAAGTGTAAGTTTATAAAGAAGGGAAAAAGAGGATGAGGAGGGAAGAGGAGGCTGTAGACTCCACCAACATACTTTATCTCCAGATTTCTGTGTTTATTTCTCATTTTATGGCCCGGCACATACGTAATAAATACATGGATCCTAAGAACAATTTTGTTTTCCTGACAATGGCAAAATCATCCTACCTCATCCATGTTCCACCTTCTACCTACCTCATCCATGTTCCACCTTCTACCTACCTCATCCATGTTCCACCTTCTACCTACCTCATCCATGTTCCATTCCTACGTCTTCCATGTTCCATTCCTACCTCATCCATGTTCCACCTTCTACCTACCTCATCCATGTTCCATTCCTACGTCTTCCATGTTCCATTCCTACCTCATCCATGTTCCACCTTCTACCTACCTCATCCATGTTCCATTCCTACGTCATCCATGTTCCATTCCTACCTCATCCATGTTCCACCCCCCTATCGACCTCATCCATGTTCCACCCCCCTATCGACCTCATCCATGTTCCACCCCCCTATCGACCTCATCCATGTTCCATTCCTACGTCATCCATGTTCCATTCCTACCTCATCCATGTTCCACCCCCCTATCGACCTCATCCATGTTCCACCCCATACCTACCTCATCCATGTTCCACCCCATACCTACCTCATCCATGTTCCACCCCCCTATCTACCTCATCCATGTTCCACCCCCCTATCTACCTCATCCATGTTCCACCCCCCTATCTACCTCATCCATGTTCCACCCCCCCCTATCTACCTCATCCATGTTCCACCCCCCTATCTATCTCATCCATGTTCCACCCCCTATCTACCTCATCCATGTTCCACCCCCCTATCTACCTCATCCATGTTCCACCGCCCCCCCCCTATCCACCTCATCCATGTTCCACCCCCCTATCTATCTCATCCATGTTCCACCCCCTATCTACCTCATCCATGTTCCACCCCCCTATCTACCTCATCCATGTTCCACCCCTCTATCTACCTCATCCATGTTCCACCCCCCTATCTATCTCATCCATGTTCCACCCCCTAGCTATCTCATTCATGTTCCACTCCCGATCTACCTCATCCATGTTCCACTCCCGATCTACCTCATCCATGTTCCACCCCCCTATCTATCTCATCCATGTTCCACCCCCAAGCTATCTCATCCATGTTCCACTCCCCGATCTACCTCATCCATGTTCCACCCCCTATCTATCTCATCCATGTTCCACTCCCGATCTACCTCATCCATGTTCCACTCCCGATCTACCTCATCCATGTTCCACCCCCTATCTATCTCATCCATGTTCCACTCCCGATCTACCTCATCCATGTTCCACTCCCGATCTACCTCATCCATGTTCCACTCCCGATCTACCTCATCCATGTTCCACCCCCCTATCTATCTCATCCATGTTCCACCCCCCTATCTACCTCATCCATGTTCCACCCCCCTATCTACCTCATCCATGTTCCACCCCCTATCTACCTCATCCATGTTCCACCCCCCTATCTACCTCATCCATGTTCCACCCCCCTATCTACCTCATCCATGTTCCACCCCCCTATCTACCTCATCCATGTTCCACCCCCCTATCTACCTCATCCATGTTCCACCCCCCTATCTACCTCATCCATGTTCCACCCCCCTATCTATCTCATCCATGTTCCACCCCCCTATCTATCTCATCCATGTTCCACTCCCGATCTACCTCATCCATGTTCCACCCCCCTATCTATCTCATCCATGTTCCACTCCCGATCTATCTCATCCATGTTCCACCCCCCTATCTACCTCATCCATGTTCCACCCCCTATCTATCTCATCCATGTTCCACCCCCTATCTATCTCATCCATGTTCCACCCCCTATCTATCTCATTCATTTTCCACCCCCCTATCTACCTCATCCATGTTCCACCCCCCTATCTACCTCATCCATGTTCCACCCCCCTATCTATCTCATCCATGTTCCACCCCCCTATCTATCTCATCCATGTTCCACCCCCCTATCTATCTCATCCATGTTCCACCCCCCTATCGATTCCATCCATGTTCCACCCCCTATCGATCCCATCCATGTTCCACCCCCCTATCTACCTCATCCTTGTTCCACCCCCCTATCTATCTCGTCCATGTTCCACCCCCCTATCTATCTCATCCATGTTCCACCCCCCTATCTATCTCATCCATGTTCCACCCCCAATCTATCTCATCCATGTTCCACCCCCCTATCTATCTCATCCATGTTCCACCCCCTATCTATCTCATCCATGTTCCACCCCCTATCTATCTCATCCATGTTCCACCCCCAATCTATCTCATCCATGTTCCACCCCCCTATCTATCTCATCCATGTTCCACCCCCCTATCTATCTCATCCATGTTCCACCCCCTATCTATCTCATCCATGTTCCACCCCCTATCGATCCCATCCATGTTCCACCCCCCTATCTATCTCATCCATGTTCCACCCCCCTATCGATTCCATCCATGTTCCACCCCCTATCGATCCCATCCATGTTCCACCCCCTGTCGATCCCATCCATGTTCCACCCCCCTATCTACCTCATGCATGTTCCACCCCCCCCCCCCACCCCACCCTATCTACCTCATCCATGTTCCACCCCCCTATCTATCTCATCCATGTTCCACCCCCTATCTACCTCATCCATGTTCCACCCCCCTATCTACCTCATCCATGTTCCACCCCCCTATCTACCTCATCCATGTTCCACCCCCTATCTATCTCATCCATGTTCCACCCCCTATCTACCTCATCCATGTTCCACCCCCCTATCTACCTCATCCATGTTCCACCCCCCTATCTACCTCATCCATGTTCCACCCCCCTATCTACCTCATCCATGTTCCACCCCCCTATCTACCTCATCCATGTTCCACCCCCCTATCTACCTCATCCATGTTCCACCCCCCTATCTACCTCATCCATGTTCCACCCCTCTATCTACCTCATCCATGTTCCACCCCCCTATCTATCTCATCCATGTTCCACCCCCTAGCTATCTCATTCATGTTCCACTCCCGATCTACCTCATCGATGTTCCACCCCCTATCTATCTCATCCATGTTCCACTCCCGATCTACCTCATCCATGTTCCACTCCCGATCTACCTCATCCATGTTCCACCCCCCTATCTATCTCATCCATGTTCCACCCCCTAGCTATCTCATCCATGTTCCACCCCCCTATCTATCTCATCCATGTTCCACCCCCCTATCGATTCCATCCATGTTCCACCCCCTATCGATCCCATCCATGTTCCACCCCCTGTCGATCCCATCCATGTCGAACTCCTACCTCGTACATGTTCCACCTCCTTCTTCACATTTGATTTGTCCCTCGTTTACTCCCACTTCCTTTCCCTTCAAAGTACACACCTTGTTATGAGCTTTTCCCTCAAAAGTGAATTGAAAACAATTTACTGTTTCTTCGTTGAGTACTCTATATCTACTTGTTACATATGTAGAAAAACAACAATATGCAAGGGAACTTCCGGAGGGTCCTGAATGAGAAAGACAGCATTGTAGATTAATCAAACATATCGATGAAACAACATCCAGACCAAAATTAATATAAACAAGTACAGATACATTCAAAGTACACCGCCCCCATGCCAAATAAATAAATATCCTACAGCGCGGCATTGCCAGGGCACCTCCGGCGCCCGGCAATACCGCAGTGCACCTCATAGAGGCTGCATTGGGAGGGAGAGGTGTACAATAATTGATTGATTAATTGTATAATTAAAATCAATAAAAGATTATCACAAAATATTTTGTTAATCAATTGCCTAATACCATAACTAAACCACTCGTGCTTCATCCGAAGATGTATCTTTTAGAAATTTAATTAAATAAGTCATTAATAAAAAATTAAATAATTAATAGGTAAATCAATAAATAATTAATCGATTAAATGATTAATCAATAAATCATAAATATCGTTGATAGCCACATCACTTGGTCACTGTCATGTCCAAATATTAGCTTCCCAGCTCAAAAGGTGCCTGAGATATTGGCCAAATGACGAAGAAAATAAATAAATGATTAATAATGAAAATAAAAAAATAATAATCATTAAAAAATTTAATTATCAATCAATTCGGTCACAGAACACATAAACCACCACCATTTCATCCGAATCTGTAAATGTTTTTTTTTTTTTTTTAGTAATTAATCGAATAATTAAATAATTAATCGATTAATTGATTAATTGATTAATTAATAAATCAAAAATAGCCTTTACAGCCAAATCACCTGGTCATTGGCATGTCCAAATATCAGCTTCCTAACTCAAAAGGTGCCTGAGTTAATGGTCAGAAGAGAAAGGAAATTTGATTAATTAAATAAGTACTTAATTAATCGCGAAAATTAAATAACTCCTCAATTAATTGATTAATCGAAAAACAAAAAATAATGTTTTTGAAAAAGGACTTGTTCACTACTGTGCCGAAATTTCAGCTTCCTAGCTCAAAGGATGGCTGAGATATCGCCCGGACAAACAAACAAGAAAACAAGAAAGAAAACAAGAAAACAAGAAAGAAAACAAGAAAACAACCAGAGTGAAAACTGAATACTCACTTTCAGCGCACATCACTGCCGAGCCCCCTTCAGTGCCCGGCAATGACGTTTTGCAATGCCTGGAGATGGCATAGGAAAGGATCGTGTACAATTATCATAAAATATCTTCTTAATCAATTGGCTAATAGCATAACTAAACCGCTAGTGCTTCATCCGAAGATGTATCTTTTAGAAATTTAATTAAATATGGCATTAACAAAAAAAAAAAATTTAATTGATTAATCAATAAATAATGAATCGATTGAGTGATTAATTGACTAATCCATCAATCAAAAATATCCTTTGTAGCCACATCACTTGGTCACTGTCACATCCAAATATTAGCTTCCTAGCTCAAAAGGTGCCTGTGATATTGCCCAGATGAGAAAGAAAATAAATAAATAAATAAATGATTAATAATGAAAATAAATAAATAATAATCATTGAAAAATTAAATTATTAATCAATTCGGTCATAGAACACACAAGTGCAGATACATTCAAAGTATACCGCCCCCATGCCAAATAATTAAATATCCTACAGCGCCGCATTGCCGGGGCGTCTCCGGCCTCCTTCAGTACCACAGCGCAGCTCAATGAGACTGCATTGGGAGGGAGAGGTGTACAATAATTGATTGATTAATTGTATAATTAAAATCAATAAAAGATTATCACAAAATATTTTCTTAATCAATTGGCTAATAGCATAACTTAACCACGAGTGCTTCATCCGAAGATGAATCTTTTAGAAATTTAATTAAATAAGTCATTAATAAAAAATTTAATAATTAATTGATTAATCAATAAATAATTAATCGATTAAATGATTAATCAATAAATCATAAATATCCTTGATAGCCACATCACTTGGTCACTGTCATGTCCAAATATTAGCTTCTCAGCTCAAAAGGTGCCTGAGATATTGGCCAAATGACGAAGAAAATAAATAAATGATTAATAATGAAAATAAATAAATAATAATCATTAAAAAATTAAATTATTAGTCAACTCGGTCACAACACACATAAACCACCACCATTTCATCAGAATCTGTGACTGAATTTTTTTTTTTTTAGTAATTAATTGAATAATTAAATAATTAATCGATTAATTGATTAATTAATAAATCAAAAATAGCCTTTGCAGCCAAATCACCTAGTCATTGGCACGTCCAAATATCAGCTTCCTAACTCAAAAGGTGCCTGAGTTAATGGTCAGAAGAGAAAGTAAATTTAATTAATTCAATAAGTACTTAATTAATCGCTAATAATTAAATAACTCCTCAATTAATTGATTAATCAAAAAACAAAAAATTATGTTTTTGACAAAGGACTTGCTCACTACTGTGCCGAAATTTCAGCTTCCTAGCTCAAAGGATGGCTGAGATATCGCCCGGACAAACAAACAAGAAAACAAGAAAGAAAACAAGAAAGAAAACAACCAGAGTGTAAACTGAGTACTCCCTTTCAGCGTGCGTCACTGCCGAGCCCCCTTCGGTGCCCGGCAATGACGATTTGCAATGCCTGGAGATGGCATAGGAAAGGTGCGGTGTACAACAAACAAACAGAGTGTAAACTTAGTACTCCCTTTCAGCGTGCGTCACTGCCGAGCCCCCTTCGGTGCCCGGCAATGACGTTTTGCAATGGCTGGAGATGGCATAGAAAAGAAGCGGTGTACAACAAGAAAGCAAGAAAGAAAACAACCAGAGTGAAAACTGGGTACTCCCTTTCAGCGTCCGTCAATGCCGAGCCCCCTTCGGTGCCTGGCAATGACGTTTTGCAGTGCCTGGAGATGGCATAGGAAAGGTGCGGTGTACAACAAAGAGAATGAAGAATTTGTCTTGCTCATGTCGATGCCTCGTGTCGAAAGGCTTATGTTGATGCCTTTATTTATTTATTTTGGTCAAATGAAGGGTTATCGACTGAAACCTCAGTTTGTTAGCTCACCTGGAACGAAGTTCGTCCGTCTGTCCGTCCGTCCGTCCCTCTGTAAACACTTGCAACTTCTTCTCCGAAACCGCTGAAGGGATTGTGACCAAACTTGGCACAAATGTTATTTGTTGTGTTGTGACTAAAGTTTGTTCAGGGCATTAAAAATATATATCTGGGTATAAGGGGGTCTACCGGGGGTCAACCAGGTCTACCTGGGTCCAGGTTTGACCCCACAAAATAGGTATTTGCTTTGTTCTCTGAAACTACACACACAATTTTTATGAAACTTCACCACAACATTCACCACCCGTGATGTACCAACGTTCGTTCACGGCATTTAAAAAATCTTCCCCTTTGGAGGTGTACGGGGGGGGGGGGGAGTTGCCCCCCAAAATAGGTATTTGCTTTCTTCTCAGAAACTACACACGCAATTTCGATGAAACTTGACCACAACCTTCACCACCCATGATGTACCAAAGTTTGTTCACGACATTTGAAAAAATCTGCCCCTTTGGGAGTATACGGGGTGATTGCCCCCCCAAAATAGGTATTTGCTTTCTTCTCAGAAACTACATACACGATTTCGATGAAACTTCACCACAACCTTAATCACCCATGATGTACAAATGTTTGTTCAAGGCATTATAAAAATTGGGGTCTTAGGAGGTATATGGGTTTGGGGTAGGCAGGGGTTTGCCCCCCAAAATAGGTATGTTTTTGTGTGTTTGTTTAAAGTCTTATGATTATGTTAGTATGATTCTACATGCTACCTTGTCTTCTAGCAACCATTGAATTGGTTTAAAATACCTTTAGTCGGTGCAGTATCCTGTTTATTCTATCAGGTGAGTGCCAGGGGTATTGCCCCTATGTTTTTTTTACTTCCCATGGCGTTGGCATACCTCGATAAACGTTCTGTTCATTTAATCCATTATGAAATTTATATATGTGGGAAAATTACATGCCCAGACCAGGAATCGAAACCATGTCCTCTGGAAACAGTAACAGTGCTCTGCCATCTGGGCTATCTGAGCGAATTATCCCACATATATCAATTTAATCTTTTAATCCTGTTCATTAATCTAATCGATTAATTAATACTAGATGGTATTCTTAGAATACTTACCCCTGCTTAATCTTGACTTGATGCAAGCCAACTCTTCTGTTTTTTTTATCTGGGCATTAAGTTTTTTTAAATTAACTTTGTAAGTTCTTAAGGGTGGGCGTCATCCAAGTAATATGCGCGATATTAAATGGTCATGTAACACGTGGTAAAGTTTCAATTTCCTCCGTTGAACGGTTTTCGATGTACGGTCTTAACAAAATGCAGAAACATACGTATAAACGTACATATGTACATACGTACAGTATGTAACCGATTGCTTAACCGCGCTTTTCACTTCACGCACGCGGGGTAAAAAAAATCACTCATAGAGCGAGCAACACTTGGCAAAACAGAACAAAGTAGCATGGGACTCGGTAGAGCACATACTCCCGCCAGGTTAAACAGTGTACGTTTTGTATCCCACTGAAATGTTCTTGTCACCTAACCATCCGATTTCCACCTAGTTTTGTCATAACTCGTCCCCAACGTTTTGAAATATCATGATATATGAGGGCCAGTCAATAAGTAACCTTAAAATGGCGACATAAATTCGAGAATGTAATGTATGTAGTTGTAGACGACATATGTTATATCTATGGATACGAGTCATGTTTTGCCTGTTTTATAACTGGCAACATTGAGCATATGATGTCAGTTGAGCAGTTCCAAGATGGCGACTCCCTTAGAAGCATGCACCAGGGAGGAGCAACGTTCTGTCATCCGTTTATTGGGAAGTGAGGGTGTGAATCCAGGTGAAATCCAGTGCATGTTTATCGCTGCAGCAGGTGTACGACTGGGACAGGAAGTTTTAAAGTGGAGTGTCCAGTGTGGCAGACGCTGCTTGCTCGGACGGCCTCACACAGCCGACACACCAGAAATGGTTGCAGGAGTTGAGCGCGTGCTAACGGAAAACCGTCACATTACGCTGGATGACGTGGTCTCCGAATTGAACATTAGCCATGGTTCAGCACACCATATCATTCACAACGTGGTGGGGTTCCGCAAAGTGTCTGCAAGGTGGGTGCCCAGACAACTCGCAACCAAACTGAAAGAATGGCGAGTGGACGCATGTGAAGAACTTCTGCGATGTTATGAAACAGAAGGCGACACACATTCTTACAACGCATCGTGACTGGGGATGAAAGCTGGGTCCACTACTTTCAGCCAGAAATGAAGAGGGCAAACAAAGAGTGGCGCCATTCAACTTCACCGAAGCCCCCAAAATTCCACACACAGCCGTCCACTGGAAAAGTGATGCCGACGCTCTTCTGGGATAGCCGAGGCCCACTTGTAGAGCGTTACATGCCCAGAGGGACCACAGTCACCAGTGCATCATACTGCAACCTCCTTAAAAAATCATCTGAAACCAGCAATCAGATCAAAACGTCGTGGACGACCAACTACCCGGTGTTTTGCTGCAGCGTGACAATGCTCGGCCCCATACTGCCCGCGCTGCAGCTGCAACAATCGAGGTCCTGCATTTTGAGTGTCTTCCTCATCCACTCTACTCACCAGACCTCGCCCCTTCGGATTACCACATCGTTGGGCCACTTAAAGAGGCCCTTGGTGGAACCACTTTCTGATCTGTCGAAGAGGTCCAAGAGGCAGAGCATGAATGGCTACACAAGCAGCCAAAATATTTTTTTCTAGTGGAATCCAGACCTGAGTAACACGCTGGAAAAAATGTATTTAACGTAATGGAGATTATGTTGAAAAAATAACACAGTTGTTGCACATGTACATGCAATAAACAAGGTGTGAAAAATATTTTAAGGTTACTTATTGACTGCCCCTTATACAGACTTGGCATTTAATATGGAATATTTTTTTGTGGGGGAGAACTTACTTTTCAAGATGACTTAGAACCAAAAGTTCATTGGAATTATGTTGAAATTATTCTAGATTTTGTTAATGTGACCTTTAAAAGAAACAAAAACCACATTTGACATTTCGAAACAAATAAATTGATCCTTGAAAGTGATGTAAACTGATATCGAACTCAATTCATGGACAGTACTGTGTTAAACTTCTGTACGTTTTCCAGAAGTATCTCTTTATTTTGCACATTAGCCAAATTTTTTTTAAACAAAAACAAAAGTTAAATTACGACTGGGATTACGGACAGTAAAATTACAGTTCATTACTTCGTGTAACCCCCACGAGCATTCAGGAGAGCACGTACACGTTGTGGCATGCTGTTCACGAGATTTGCCAAGGTTTGGACAGGAATCGCTTGCCATGCAGTGACAATAGCCTGCTGCAATTCACGCACAGAGGTCGGCTGGTGGTCTAAGTGGTCGATTTGACGCGTTAATTCTGCCCACAAGTTCTCTATCGGATTCATATCCGGGGACATGGTAGGCCACTCCATATGCTCTACACCATGGTCAGCAAGAAAGTGTTGGATCATGCGAGCACGATGAGGCCGTGCATTGTCATCTTGGAAGACAAAGTTTCCTCGAAAGGCTGCACGAGCAAATTAATGGAAGCAATGTTTCTTCCAGAATGACCCTGTACTTGAACTGGTTCAGGTTTCCATTCAGAACAACCAGGTCAGTTTTGCCCCCTGCATGAAAAGCAGCCCAAACGGTCACCCCACCACCTCCAGCTTGGACTCTTGGCACTATACAATCTTTGTTGTAGGCTTCATGCACTTGTCTGCACACTCGGATGCGGCCATCTTGATGATAGACCAGAAATCTAGACTCGTCACTGAAGATCACGTGATTTGAGTGTCCTGGCTGCCATTGACGGTGCTCTCTGGCCCACTGCAATCAGCGCTGGCGGTGTTGTCTGGTCAGGCATGGCTTTCTCAGGGGATGCCTGGCAGGATAGCCTGCTTGAACCAGTCGTTGGTTGACTAGCCTTCTGGATACAGGCACATTTGTCAGTTGCTGCCACTCAGCCCTAAGCCGATTAGCTGACTTGGTACGGCCATTGCGGACTAACCGGTGCAGCTGGCGATCATCCCTCCTTGTGGTTCTGCGGGGACGTCCTGGCCTCGGTATTGGAGTAGGGACACCCCTCTGAGCATTTCGTTTCAGGATCTTTGACACCTGACCTTGAGTGATGCCATACTGCCGAGCAATAGCATGCTGTTTCATGCCGTAATTTCGTAAAGCCACCACTCCATGACAAACAGCATTGTCGAGTTGACGGGCCATCTCCAGAGGAAGCGGCAATAACTTTTGTAGACGTGCAGCAGTTGTTTTCCACTAATACAGAACGCAACAACCTTTGTATACCCGACTGTGAAGCCAATCATCAAATGCACCTGTCCGTACATTTTGCCATGCCACCTGTGATATAATCCTGTTGTTGACTTCTTGCTGCGACAGACAATCAGTGACATGGTTCTTTTAACAAATATATCACCAAAGTGTAAAAGAAATTCACCAGATTGATATACTGAGTTCAGAAAGAAAACCCAAGTCAAGAAAAAAAATATATTCCATATTAAATGCCAAGTCTGTATATAGTTTTTGGGCCTATCTCTCAGTTTTCGAAATTAGCGCTACGTTGACCTTTTGACCTCAAAAATAATTGGTGGTTTAAATGTTTACTTCAGTGGCCTGATATGCAAAGCCTCTTCAAATTTCAAGTGAATCGGATGAAAATTCACAATTTTATTTTCCACATTTATTCACCTTATTAATCTGGGCTGTGAGCACAATAACCCCCTCAAACAGTCAACATCATCATCACCATCACCATCACCCTGAACTCGTCATTATCGTCGCCATCATCCACATCGCCATCACATTATTGGATGAAGTTTATCATCTTTATTGTTATAGGTGAGTTTCATGATCTTAATAACTCAAGAAAATAAACTTTATTTTATGTTCTTAATACAGGAAATGAACTTTATTTTATGTTGTCAATACAGGAAAATGAACTTTATTTTATGTTCTTAATACAGGAAAATGAACTTTATTTTATATTCTTAATACAGGAAAATGAACTTTATTTTATGTTCTCAATACAGGAAAATGAGCTTTATTTTATATTCTTAATACAGGAAAATGAACTTTATTTTATGTTCTCAATACAGGAAAATGAACTTTATTTTATATTCTTAATACAGGAAAATGAACTTTATTTTATGTTCTTCATACAGGAAAATGAACTTTATTTTATGTTCTCAATACAGGAAAATGAACTTTATTTTATATTCTTAATACAGGAAAATGAACTTTATTTTATGTTCTCAATACAGGAAAATGAACTTTATTTTATGTTCTTAATACAGGAAAATGAACTTTATTATATGTTCTCAATACAGGAAAATGAACTTTATTTTATGTTCTTCATACAGGAAAATGAACTTTATTTTATGTTCTTCATACAGGAAAATGAACTTTATTTTATGTTCTCAATACAGGAAAATGAACTTTATTTTATATTCTTAATACAGGAAAATGAACTTTATTTTATGTTCTCAATACAGGAAAATGAACTTTATTTTATGTTCTTAATACAGGAAAATGAACTTTATTTTATGTTCTCAATACAGGAAAATGAACTTTATTTTATGTTCTTAATACAGGAAAATGAACTTTATTTTATATTCTTAATACAGGAAAATGAACTTTATTTTATGTTCTCAATACAGGAAAATGAACTTTATTTTATGTTCTTCATACAGGAAAATGAACTTTATTTTATGTTCTTCATACAGGAAAATGAACTTTATTTTATGTTCTCAATACAGGAAAATGAACTTTATTTTATGTTCTTCATACAGGAAAATGAACTTTATTTTATGTTCTTCATACAGGAAAATGAACTTTATTTTATGTTCTCAATACAGGAAAATGAACCTTATTTTATGTTCTCAATACAGGAAAATGAACTTTATTTTATGTTCTTTATACAGGAAAATGAACTTTATTTTATGTTCTTTATACAGGAAAATGAACTTTATTTTATGTTCTTTATACAGGAAAATGAACTTTATTTTATGTTCTTTATACAGGAAAATGAACTTTATTTTATGTTCTTAATACAGGAAAATGAACTTTATTTTTATGTTCTCAATACAGGAAAATAAACTTTATTTTATGTTATTAATACAGGAAAATAAACTTTATTTTATGTTCTCAATGCAGGAAAATGAACTTTATTTTATGTTCTTCATACAGGAAAATAAACCTTGTTTTATGTTCTCAATACAGGAAAATAAACCTTATTTTATGTTCTCAATACAGGAAAATAAACTTTATTTTATGTTATTAATACAGGAAAATAAACCTTATTTTATGTTCTCAATGCAGAAAAATGAACTTTATTTTATGTTCTCAATACAGGAAAATAAACTTTATTTTATGTTCTCAATACAGGAAAATAAACTTTATTTTATGTTATTAATAACCCTTTTATAAATGAAAAGAAATAATGCAAAAACAATACACAAACATGTTAATTAAGGATACAGGTTGGACAAACGTTAAAGTTCAAGTCCCAAACCCCATTTTCCCCATTATCCACTAAGTTTGTGGATTTGTGATTCACAGGCATTTTAAAGAATGTAAACCCCACGAACGGCAAGGCCCTCCTGTGTACACTTGAACATATGTCAGGGTATTGTGTTCTATGAACTCTAGTTGTTATGAAGTTTCATGTCCTTTTTGGGATTTACAGCTTCTGCAAGTCAGAAATCACTTTTGGGGATTGTTGTAATAAAGTGTGAGCCAATTGCGTAACAAATTCAAAGGAAACCTTAAAATTTCCTCCCATCCATTGTGGTGAGGCTGTTGCCCAGAAACAACTTGCCTTCGTCTTCTGGAAAGCAAATCCAACGGAAGGAAATCTCATTTCCTTTCACAAAGCCTGAAACAAGTGTGTGTCCACCCTCAGGAGAGCCAGGAAACAATATCTCTCCGTTCTCAAAAGCGAACTCACATATCTGTCTCTCTCTTCCAAATCCTGGTAGCGTCTGGTCAAATCCTGGTGGCGTCTGGTCAAATCTGTTCCTGGTGTTTGTTCCCCCTCCATCCCCTCCCTTACCTCAAATGGCTACACAGCTGACTCCGCATGTGAAAAAGCTGAATGCCTCAACTCTGGGGTTTGCCCCAAAATCTTGTGTCCCAAACCCATCCCTCTCTGTACCCACCGTACGCAGTCGTACCCAGCTGCTCCTGGACTCTGTGTCCTTTCCTCCTGACAAGGTGGAAAAGTTTCTGTCAACCCTCGAATCTGATTCTGCAACTGGACCTGACGGCATCAGCCCACGGGTCCTAAAATCCTGTTCTTCCGCTCTTTCACTCCCTCTCTCTGTTCTCTTCACCCTCTCTTTTGCTCAAGGTCATCTGCCATCTGCTTGGAAATCAGCCAACATCACCGCTTTACACCAAAAAATGTGCAAAAAACAGATCCTAGCAACTACAGACCATTCAGCCTTCTCCCAATTATCAGCAAAGTCATGGAATCAATCATTGCTTCGGATATGAAAGCTTTCCTCTTCTCCAATGGCTTGATCTCTGATCATCAATTTGGTTTCAGACCAGGTCACTCTACTCTGGACATGCTGCTTCTGCTATCTCAACAATGGATGGAGATCCTCAATGCAAAACAGGAAATTAGAGCTGTCTCCCTTGACATATCACGTGCCTTCGATACGGTCTGGCACCCCGCTCTGCTCACCAAACTCTCCTCCTTTGGTATCCATGGAAATCTCCACGCATGGCTTGCGGACTATATCTCTAGTCGTAGTCAACGTGTGGCCCTGAATGGGTTTCTCTCATCTCCTCTTCCTGTTCAGGCTGGAGTTCCCCAAGGCAGTGTTCTGCGCCCTGTGCTTTTTCTGGTCTTCATCAATGATCTCTCTGACTCTCTTGAAAATCCTCTCTATCTCTTTGCTGATGACTCCACTCTCTGCCGCTCCATTCCTCATCCCTCAGATCAGCAGTCTGCAGCTCCTCACTCTCTGCAGACATGGACAAAATCACAGACTGGGCAAACAAGTGGAACATGTCTTTCAATCCTGACAAATCTCACACTCTTACGATGTCTCTCCGAAAAGACCGACTGGACAACCCTCTCATCCCCTTTCTGAATAATCCTCTCCAAGAAGTTCTGTCACTCAAGCTTTTGGGTCTCAATATCTGCCATGATCTTTCCTGGGAAAACCACATTTCAAATCTGGCCTCCAAAGCCAGTCGCCGACTGGGCATCCTCCGTCGTGAGAAGTCCTTCCTTGGCACACCTGAGCTCCTCACCACATACAAGGCTTTCATCCGCAGATCAATGGAATACTGCTCTCCCCTCTGGGCTGGTGCTCCTGCCCCACACCTAGCTTGTCTTCACGCTGTTGAAACCAAAGCGTTCAAAATCACGCAATCTCCCGCGATGAAGCTATCTCCGATGGCCTTTCACTTACTCACCGCAGGCAGGTTGGTGGTCTTTCCATCTTGTACCGACTCCTCTCCGGCCTTGCTCCCCCAGCTCTCTCTGGGCTCTGATCCCCAAATATTCCTACAGGTCGCACAAGATCTGCCTGCAACCCTCTTATCGTTAAACTGCCAAAATCAAGACTCTCTGCTCACCTTCATGCCTCTTTTCTCCCGCCTCTGGAACAAACTCCCTCACTCTCTTCAATCCCACTCCTCCTTCCAGGTCTTTAAAACAGCTGTTCACCACCATCTCTTATCTTCCCCCATCCAAAACCTTGATCTTTTCTACCCCCGCTAATTTCACCCCAAATCCACTTTTTTGAAATACCAACTTCTTTCCTGGAAGTCCTTGGTGTCCTTGTGTTTTATACTTCTCCCACCCCCCCCCCCCTTCCCACGCCTCCTCACCCCAAGCCCTCTCCCTCCCACACATCTCCCGATGTCCCTGCTCTCAAATGTTGTTTGTGTGCTTCCCCTTCTCTCCCCATCTTGTCTACCGCTCCCCATTTTATATACTTTGTTTGTCTGTTTGATTTGCTTGTGTGATAAATGTTAGCTCTTACACAAGCCTCGATTCTGTATAAAATAAATAAATAAATAAATAAACCATTTCCTTATTTTCACCGTAATGAGCTTGAAAAACCTAAATACAGAGAAAGCAGAATAATGTAGTATGCTAGAGATTAACTTCCGATTATTGTATTTTGTATTATACGATCACATTACCCATAGGGTGATTGCGCCACACAGTGTAGTCTACACACAGACTACAGTCACACACACACACACACACACACACACACACACACACACACACACACACACACACACACACACACACACACACACACACACACACACACACACACACACACACACACACACACACACACACACACACACACTTTTACTGTGAATAACCTTACACATGCAATTCTGACAACGAAACAAGAAAGCCACAGCGTTCTCCTCTCAACTCTGTCCCATCTTTACTCCCCAACCCCAACCCCAAAGCCTCTACCTCCCCTTCCAATGATGTCCCATCTTTACTCCCCAACCCCAACCCCAAAGCCTCAACCTCCCCTATCAATGCTGTCCCATCTTTACACTCATCCTCTTCCCACTCATAAAAGCAAATGGGCATTCCCACGTCGAAACAGTGGAATATGTAACGCTTTCTGCTGCCCTATCATGCTATCAACGACCACAGAAAATCGTCACAATTTTAAGACAAAATTGTCAGAAATAATAGCAAACCTGCATAACCTCCACAATAAAAGTGTTGCTTGAGAGAAGTGGTTATAAAGGGTAAATTATAATGGGTGAATAATAAAGGGTTATAAAGAGTTTTAAAGGGTAAATTGTAAATGTTTCTAAAAGGTAAATTTAACGTTTAACAAAGGGTGAATTCTAAAGGTTTATTAAAGGTACATTCTAAAGGGTTTTAAAGGGTAAATGCTTAAGTATTATAAAGGGTAAATTCTAAAGTATTATAGAGGGTAAATTCTAAAGTATTATAAAGGGTAAATTCTAAGGTTCTAAAGGGTAAATTCTAAAGTATTATAAAGGGTAAATTCTAAGGTTCTAAAGGGTAAATTCTAAAGTATTATAAAGGGTAAATTCTAAAGTTCTAAAGGGTAAATTTTAAGGTTCTAAAGGGTAAATTCTAAAGTTCGAAAGGGTATATTCTAAAGTAGTATAAAGGGTAAATTTTTAAGTTCTTAAGGGTAAATTCTAAGGTTCTAAAGGGTAAATTCTAAAGTTCTAAAGGGTATATTCTAAAGTAGTATAAAGGGTAAATTCTAAGGTTCTAAAGGGTAAATTCTAAAGTATTATAAAGGGTAAATTCTAAAGTTCTAAAGGGTAAATTCTAAAGTATTATAAAGTGTAAATTCTAAAGTTCTAAAGGGTAAATTTTAAGGTTCTAAAGGGTAAATTCTAAAGTTCTAAAGGGTAAATTCTAAGGTTCTAAAGGGTAAATTCTAAAGTTCTAAAGGGTATATTCTAAAGTAGTATAAAGGGTAAATTCTAAGGTTCTAAAGGGTAAATTCTAAAGTATTATAAAGTGTAAATTCTAAAGTTCTAAAGGGTAAATTTTAAGGTTCTAAAGGGTAAATTCTAAAGTTCTAAAGGGTAAATTCTAAGGTTCTAAAGGGTAAATTCGAAAGTTCTAAAGGGTATATTCTAAAGTAGTATAAAGGGTAAATTCTAAAGTAGTATAAAGGGTAAATTCTAAAGTATTATGAAGGGTAAATTCTAAAGTATTATGAAGGGTAAATTCTAAAGTTCTAAAGGGTAAATTTTAAGGTTCTAAAGGGTAAATTCTAAAGTTCTAAATGGTATATTCTAAGGTTCTAAAGGGTAAATTCTAAAGTTCTAAAGGGTAAATTCTAAGGTTCTAAAGGGTAAATTCTAAGGTTCTAAAGCATAAATTCTAAAGTTCTAAAGGGTAAATTCTAAGGTTCTAAAGGGTAAATTCTAAGGTTCTAAAGGGTAAATTCTAAGGTTCTAAAGCATAAATTCTAAAGTTCTAAAGGGTAAATTCTAAAGTTCTAAAGGGTAAATTCTAAGGTTCTAAAGGGTAAATTCTAAAGTTCTAAAGGGTAAATTCTAAGGTTCTAAAGGGTAAATTCTAAAGTTCTAAAGGGTATATTCTAAAGTAGTATAAAGGGTAAATTCTAAAGTAGTATAAAGGGTAAATTCTAAAGTATTATGAAGGGTAAATTCTAAAGTTCTAAAGGGTAAATTTTAAGGTTCTAAAGGGTAAATTCTAAAGTTCTAAATGGTATATTCTAAGGTTCTAAAGCATAAATTCTAAAGTTCTAAAGGGTAAATTCTAAGGTTCTAAAGGGTAAATTCTAAAGTTCTAAAGGGTAAATTCTAAGGTTCTAAAGGGTAAATTCTAAAGTTCTAAAGGGTATATTCTAAAGTAGTATAAAGGGTAAATTCTAAAGTAGTATAAAGGGTAAATTCTAAAGTATTATGAAGGGTAAATTCTAAAGTTCTAAAGGGTAAATTTTAAGGTTCTAAAGGGTAAATTCTAAAGTTCTAAATGGTATATTCTAAAGTAGTATAAAGGGTAAATTCTAAAGTAGTATAAAGGGTAAATTCTAAAGTATTATGAAGGGTAAATTCTAAAGTTCTAAAGGGTAAATTCTAAGGTTCTAAAGGGTAAATTCTAAGGTTCTAAAGGGTAAATTCTAAAGTTCTAAAGGGTAAATTCTAAGGTTCTAAAGGGTAAATTCTAAAGTTCTAAAGGGTATATTCTAAAGTATTATGAAGGGTAAATTCTAAAGTTCTAAAGGGTAAATTTTAAGGTTCTAAAGGGTAAATTCTAAAGTTCTAAATGGTATATTCTAAGGTTCTAAAGCATAAATTCTAAAGTTCTAAAGGGTGGTGGTGGTGCTTTTGTATGCAGCCTTTGACTGCTTGGCTGCATGATTTTATGGGGGTGTGGCTGTGCCGCTGATGCAGTGCGGCATCCTTCATGTATGCAGTGCCCCCCATTGCTAGTAATCTGGTATTCATTTTGCTGATCTTGGAAGGATGAGCAGGTTGAGTCAACCCACGTTGTGTTATTTCAACGGCACGATGGGGGATTGAACAGGGGATTGAACTCAGGCCCCAAAGATCTCAAGCTAGCCACCTTAACCATTAAGCCAACACGAGGCAACACACTAAAGGGTAATTTTGAAGGGTAAATTGTAGAGTTCTAAAGGGTAATTGTAATGGTTTTAGGGGTATAAGTATAGAAATTGTGGGTGAAGTCAGACGAACTGTTCAACCAATGGGTGAAACTCGCACACACGGATGCACACATGCATGGCTCCTTTTATATATATACACAAAGAATTAAGTTAAGCACCCCCCCCGTTTTTTTACAACCTCGCACATTACAAGTTTGTTGTCGTCAAAACAGTGTAATATACCCATGATATTGCTATATTTTCTGGAGAAGTGATATTATGGTCACATAAAAACATAACAATCATGCCGTTTTCAATATTTTATTCTGAATAATTTAAGGTGAAATGTTTTGGGAATTTTAGGCATATTTTCACCTCAATTTAAGTATGGAGCTATAGGTCCATCACGGACAGTGTGGATGACGTTTATGTTTTCTAACGTACAGTCATTGTTCTGAGAAGACCTCTAGCGATCTTTGCGTCAATAACGTGTGTAGGACCCACGTGATCGGATCACTGACTCAACCCTACGTCTCATAGACCCTGTAAGCCGGCGTATGCGTTGCTGTGGCAGGTTGTTCCATTCCCGATGTAATGCACGTTCCAATTCATCCAGATTGGCTATTGGAGGGACCATCTTCGCAATTTGTCATCCCAACATGTCCCAAACGTGCTCGAGGGGGTTCAGGTCAGGACTGTACGCAGGCCAGGGGATGGTTGTCACAGCACCTTGCTCCAGCAAGGCTCGGACGCGTCTCGCACGGTGAGGCCTGGCGTTGTCATCCATGAAGATGGGATTGACGCAAAGATCGCTAGAGGTCTTCTCAGAACAATGACTGTACGTTAGAAAACATAAACGTCATCCACACTGTCCGTGATGGACCTATAGCTCCATACTTAAATTGAGGTGAAAATATGCCTAAAATTCCCAAAAAATTTCACCTTAAATTATTCAGAATAAAATATTGAAAACGGCATGATTGTTATGTTTTTATGTGACCATAATATCACCTCTCCAGAAAATATAGCAATATCATGGGTATATTACACTGTTTTGACGACAACAAACTTGTAATGTGCGAGGTTGTAAAAAAACGGGGGGGGGGGGTGCTTAACTTAATTCTTTGTGTATAGAACACTCAATTGAAATACACAAAGTTGTTTTCTTGTATGTAGATGTGAAGCGAACATGAATTATACAATGGTTCCTACAACAGGGATTGTATGAATTATTTTCAGTCAATTTAAACGTCTGTTTCTCCTCTTTCTTACATAATGTCGCAACATACGCGTAATGTCGGATAAAGTTGACCAGTTACGAAATAATTTTGACTTGTATTTGCCAAGCACTGATTCATCCTGTAACCATGAAAGGTAACAGGTGAAACCACATCTCTGCTTTTCAAATATCAGCCTATTTTCTGTTATCGAAGTTTCCTTGATGTTTGAACATGAGTTTCAGGAACATGTTACGGAACTGAAACCGCTTAACCACAAGACACGGAATAAAAAGTTTCTCTCAACAGAGAGGGAAGATTTAGAAGATTTAGATTTGGAAGGAGCACATTTTAGATTTGTTGGTTGTTGTTCCTTAAACATTTCAGGTGCAGAGAAATCTAAATGGTGCTTCTATTAAAAATAATGCATCCAAAACATGATAGAAAAGGTCTTTAATTGTTGTCCAACAAGGGAAGAGGCTTTTTTGGTTTGAAAAGGTGGTTCGCCCAAGTATTGAAATGAAATATTTCTCTCATTTGCTTGTTTTACTCACTCAACTACCATTTATACTAAGTGTCAGAATTATATATAATTATAGATATATATATATATTGGTTCACGGGTTATCAAACAGAGTGACCACTATATTCGTCATGGGTGTGTGTCTGTCTGTCTGTCTGTCCGCAGCATAACTACCCGATGATATCATCCGATCTTGATGA
This sequence comes from Myxine glutinosa, assembly GCF_964187855.1. Taxonomy (NCBI): domain Eukaryota; kingdom Metazoa; phylum Chordata; class Myxini; order Myxiniformes; family Myxinidae; genus Myxine; species Myxine glutinosa. The sequence continues at coordinate 147,474,071 of NC_136266.1, forward strand.
AACTTGGGTGGGAGGTTGATATCATGATCGAGTTGTGTCCTGCCTCGAGTGGGCGTATTGCGCCCATTGTGGGCGGAGCGACGCCCGAAAAAGATGTCTTTTTATGGGGTAATCGATTTCAAGCTACATCTTCTCCAAGGGAGTTGGTGGAATCTGACAGGGGTTTCGGTATTTGGTTAGGCCAATGTCATGTGTCTAGCCCCACAGAGCTCGATTTTTCATTTTCGCCCCAAGGTCAAGGTCACAAGGTCACAAAATTCAGAAAAGTCGATTTTTGATGGTTTTATTACATTGTTCGCTTCCTGATAGGGTGAAATGTCGTACATTTTCTTATATTATCACATACATCATGAAATACAAGTTTTCCAACAAATTTCAGAATCTTCGACCTTTGACCTTTGAAGGTCACAAAGGTCAAAGTTTCAAAGTTGGCAAAATCGAACCAAATTTTCGGTATTGTGTAGCTAACTAACCTCATAACTGATTATACATTATTTTCTATCTCCTTTCAAGGTCAGTAACCTTCGTTTTGACATTTGCGAGCCTGGCCTGCCCGGGCCTGTTTCAGGAATAGTCCGTCCTTTGTCATTGAATACCGCTCACTCATGAACCATCGTCGTCTCCTGACTTGTATTACATTTATTATTATATAAATATGTATAATTATAATTAAAATCGATATAAATTATATTATAACCATCTTTTGTATGCAGCACGTGGCTGTGGGAAGCATCATTTGCTTGGGGGTGCGGATGTGCCGCTGATGCCGTGCCCTCTGTAGGTTAGGGCAGGATTTTGTGATTTGTTCAGGTTGACAGCGGTAGATAACTTCCTTTTTATGAATGACACCGTGGATCTTTAAGGTCCACCAACTAATGCTGGCAGCTAGGACAACCAGTTCAACGTCCATCTGAAGAATGGCAGACACGCATTGATATATCATCCTGCCTCGGAAGCATCAAGGATGACGGTTTATAGCTTGGCTGAGATTCAAACCCAGGCTCGACAGCTTAGAGATTAGTGTGCGCCACCTTAAGGCTATTCTGTCAGCCTACAGACATATATACTGTAATATAAGGCAACAATAATGATCAAAGACTGAAAAGAATTGCACAATGAAGCATAAAGGGACAGGTAGCTGAGATACAAGCAAACCGTTGGGACAGCAAATAGAAAAACATACAGGTGGGCAACTATTAGGGACACCCTTCCGCAATGGTTGTAACTCCCAACACAAGTCGGTGAGGTGTCACACCCCAAAAGTGTATGGAATAGCGGCAAGGCGAGGGATTTGGATGGACCAAGCTGTGACTGCAGGTCGTGAACTGGGATGTCCCTGTAATTTTTTCCACTACCGAAACCAATCCAGAGTTCAGACAAAGATAGCTTTTGGAAAAGGCAATACACAGGACAACCATATTGGATCTTGGATACGGGTGAGAACTGAGCTTGTCTCCCGGCGGAATTAGAAATGTTATGACCTAAGGCAACTGCACCCAAAACCTCAAAACTTCAGATAAAAGTGCACAATCGAGCTATATTTGAGGATCAAGGGCCCCTACTACATAGCAAATACAATAATTTGGAATATCTTGAAAAAGACAGAAACCACTAGTGTAGTTAGCAATAGACAACGGCCAAGTCGACCAAAGCAAACAACTGCAGTTGATGACAGAAAAATCATCAGAGTTGTGAAGAAAAACCCTAAAACAACTGTCAGTGAATCACCAACAACTTCCAGAGTGCACGGGTGAAAGATCATAATCTACCATTCAAAGAAGACTTAGACAGCAGAATTACAAAGACTACACCGCAAGATGCAAACCTCTCATCAGCACCAAAAATAGAAAGGCCAGATTAGAATTTGCCAAGAAGTGAAGAGGTGAGCTAGTGGAGTTATGGAACAAAGTTTTATGGACATATGAGACCAAGATAAACATTTACCAAAGCAATGAAAGATGAAAGTGTGGAGAAGGAAGGAACTGCAGATGATCTAAATTCTAAAGCATACGACATCATCTGTGAAGCATGGTGGCGGTAGTGTCATGACTTGACCTTGTATGGCTGTCTCTGGAACTGGGTCACTCATCTTTATTGATGATGTATCTAATGATGGCAGCAGCAGAATGAATTCAGAAGTGTACAGAAACAGTTTGTCTTCCTATGTACAAGAAAATGCTTCCAAACTCATTGGGCAGCGCTTCACCATGCAGCAAGGCAATGACCCAAAACACATTACCAACACAACCAACGAGTTCATCAGAGGAAAACAGTGGAAGGTTTTAGACTGGACAAGTCAATTTCCTGACTTAAATCCAATGGAGTAGCATTTCACTTGCTAAAGAGGAGAATAAAGTCAGAAGCCCTCCCAAACAAACAACAACTGAAAATGGCTGCAGGAAAAGCTTGGCAAAGCATCTCAAAGGACGATGCCAAGAGTTTTGTGATGTCAATGACACACATAGCTCACATCACTCACATGCTCGATGTAGTTATTGCATGCAAGGGATATGCAACCAAATATTAACTATTATACTACTTTAATTTACTTTAAGTTAATCAGTTCCAATACTTATGCATCCCTAAAATAGGGGACTGAACATACAAAGTTATATTTTTCTACAATGGTAAAACATATATCCATAGAAATACCAACAGATAAAAGCTGACCTTTTGTACTCTTGCCTCATATTCATCTTTTGATCACAAATCCAAATTTCTCAAGTATATATGAATAATACCAAATTTTACTTCACTTTTCAATACTTATTGCACAATATCTTCTTACAGAGTGCATGTGATTCCATCGACCACATTTGTGTTTTTCTTTTTTATTTGTATAACTTTAAATTAAATCAAATCAACAGGTATCTCTCGCCCGCTAAGTGTCGGTACAGCGTCGTGTTTCGCCAATTTCCGAGGCTTGTTTCCCAGACAGTGAGCCTGTTGATTAACTGAACTCTGACGTCTCAAAGTAGTCTTCACAAACAACACGATATTTTGAATGAACATACGTTTTGATGTTGAATTTGGTTGTTCCTAGGTTTTACAACCACAAAGCACAGGATTGTTGACAATCTTTTTGTGGGTCAGCAATGCAAAAAAAAGGCGTCTGAGTTCTGTTGGCAAATTTCTCGACGACTCGAACAATTAAAACCTTGGCACATTGGTATCTCGAACAGCAGAATAACTTGTGATGAAACACGGACGTATACGTCCGTTGCACCCGTGACGTCATGCAACTCAAGGAAGTAGCTCTCATTTGCATAACGGAAGTGAAAATAGTCCGCTTTTAAAACACGATTATCCGGCTTATTATTCTCCCCAAAAAAATTATTGTTGTGCTAATGGATCCGGGATATCATCCTCTAAAACATATCTCTTCAAAAAATTTGATGATTTTGTCCCTTTAATGCAATGTAGCTGTTGACCGCCATCTCAGAACATCCCCCATCCAAAACCATGAAATTTTCCATCCGCATTAAACCACCGAAAACCCAATCTCTTTCCAAATATCCAGTTTTTTCTTCCTGGGAGTTTGTGGCTTTATCTATCTTGTCTAACCTGTGTCCTCCCCTACCCCTCATTCTTCACCAAATCCCTTATATTCTCTAAGTCTCCCTTTATGTTGTCCCTCAAACGTGCTGCTGGCATGTTTCCCCCTTTCTTTCTACTGTTCATTTTGTTCTGGTCTGATCCATTCAGTGTTCTAGCTCCTCCATGAGCCTCGACATTATATATAAAAAATACACAAACAAAATAGCTTAATAAGAGCTTTTAACA